>NC_081416.1:193728838-193962802 GCF_949786415.1 Peromyscus eremicus
AAGCCAAGAGGTGAAGCTAAGAGCTAAAACCTTACCCTTCCTCCTGCAGTGGTCCTACCTCTCTGAACCAGAGCTACTTTCTCTGTTAAATTCCTTATATAGAATTTCTGTTCTGCCTTCCCATTGGTTGTAAACCCAACCACATGACCACCTCGTCATGGCCTGTCTGTATAGACCTCCAGGTTTTCCATGATTGGTATTGAGATTAAAGGCATGTGTATCCAATAATGGCTGTATTTCTGAACACACAGAGACTTACCTAGCTCTGCCTACCAAGTGCTGGGATTACAAGCATACGCCACCACTGCCCTGCTTTCCTATGGCTTACTAATAGCTCTGACCCCTGGGCAACTTTATTTATTAACATACAAGTAACATTTTAGTACAAATAAAATATCACCATATTTCCCCTTTTCTATTTTAATAAAAAGAAAAGAGAAAAAAGCTTATAACTAACATAAGAAAAACTATATACAAAAGTACAATAACTATATACAATATATACAAGTAATAAATACCTAAATAATGTCTAGTTCATTTGTATTTGACAAATTCAGAGAAAATAATTCCATTATCTATCCTATTGTATCTAATTTACTTTCTTTTTTGTTTGTTTTTTTGGGGGGGGTTCGAGACAGGGTTTCTCTGTGTAGCTTTGTGCTTTTCTTGGAGCTCACTTGGTAGCCCAGGCTGGCCTCGAACTCACAGAGATCTGCCTGGCTCTGCCTCCCAAGTGCTGGGATTAAAGGCGTGCGCCACCAATGTGTGGCCTAATTCACTTTCTATCCTAATTAATCTTCAACTACAACTAACTAATCTTCAACTCCCTCAGAGACCCAAGAAGGAAATAATATTAGCTAACAAAAATAAAAAGAGGAAGTACATGCAAGCAACTTCCAAAAAATTGTGAGTTGACAGAAACAGCCAGCTGCCTGAACAGTCATCTGAGGTTTCTCCGCAGTGTTGGGGCATCATCTTCAGCCTATAGGCTTAGCGTATCTGACAGACTCATTTGTGAAGTAGGATGTACACAAGGTCAACAGTTCAACCTCACATTGGGTGAGAGCAGTCTATATACCAGAAACACCTGAATTCCACTAGTGTCATGTCATGATTCAGGATTTTAAATTCTGGAAATTCTTCATGTTTTTTTAATTCAACTGTCCATTCTTGTTGGCTATGTGTGTATGTGGCTTCATCTCAGCATCCCGTTCTTCTCCACATCCCTCTATTAAATGCCATTCTTCTATTGAGAGACATGAGCTTAGTTACTCTTCAAGAATAACTGTTTCAGCTACTGTCCCATTGCACATCAGAAGCCATTGGCCCACTGCCTGTTCAGCTGCCTTCGAAGAAAAGGGCACTGAACCTTTCCCAGGTTGTGAAGGCCACTTCAGGGATGGTGCCATATTGTCCTGGCCTCAGAAGATGCCTTTTGATAAAGCCATAACCACACTTGTTTTGACAAGAATCAGTAGTCCTTCGTTTCATGTCCTGTCTGTCCTGTTTGCCAGCAGTTGATTCGAGGATACCTTGCTGTCCAGTGGCTAACTTTTGCCACAATGAAAGTTAACTCCAATTGCAATTATTTCAATGCCCATATTTTCTCTGAAGTAACTTGATACTGCCAGGAGCTGACATGTCTCATAGTCATAACAAAAAAGAAAAATTTTCTAAGTTATTAAAACATTTTAAATGCCATATTCTGTAGATCTCTGAAGGGTTTGAAGATAACCTGTCTATCTAAAATATATCTACTCAATCTTGAAAACATACCTAATATGACTACAAGTTCTATTATAATGTCTAACTACTAACTTTCATTTCTTTATATCCTAATAGTTGGTAATAACAACATTCAAGGATCAGAAAATTGCATTACATTATTAAATGAACGGTACAATTAGAAATATACATGTAGCATTTTCTAACAACATCAATTTCAATATATATAATTTGTATACAATATAAAACAATCCAACCCAATGTAAAGTATTTACATTTTCTTTTCTTTTCTTTCTTTCTTTCTTTTTTAAATAAGAACCTTAAATCTAATCTCTTTTGCTTAGCTCTTTTCCTAACCCTTGACAACAACTTGTAACCAACCCCCTAATCAATGAAAATTACCCCAGACCCAAAACCCATTAAAAGACCCAAAAAACCACCCGCCCCACACCACCTCTTTGGGAATATGGGTGTCATATTCTTGAAATTGCTTCCTGCTGGGTATGGGTGAAGGTATCTTTATCATGAAAAGAAAAAATTTAGGTTAATTGTTCAGACATACAGCCATTATTGGATATACATGCTTTTAATCCCAATACCAATCACGGAAAACCTGGAGGTCTGTACAGGCCATGACGAGGCGGTCATGTGGTTGGGTTTACAACCAATGAGAAGGCAGAACAGAAATTCTATATAAGGAATTTAACAGAGAAAGTAGCTCTGGTTCAGAGAGGTAGGACCACTGCAGGAGGAAGGGTAAGGTTTTAGGTCTTAGCTCTCACCTCTTGGCTTTCTTCTTTGCATTGGTTCTGTGTTTCTTATTTAATAAGAAGGTTGGTTATATCTACAGAGATGGGTAGATGTAAGTGCAAGAATACATACAATGTCATAAAGAGTAATATGGCATCACCAGAACCTAACCCTTCTACAACAGCAAGACCTATACATCACAATGTAGAAGAAGCAGAAAGTGACCTTTAAAATAACTTCATGAAGATGCTAGAGGCCTTTAAAGAGGAAATGAAAAATTCCCTTAAAGAAACTGAGGAAGAGATAAACCAAAAATTGGAAAAAATCAATAAATCCCTTAAAGAAAGTCAAGAAAACCATGAAAAATCAATTAAACATGTGAAGCAAACAGTTCAAAACCTGAAAAGTGAAATAGAATCAGTGAAGAAGACACAAACAGACACAAACAGAGGGAATACAGAAATAAAAAATCCTAGTAAACAAAGAGGAGAAACAGATTCAAGAATAACCGACAGAATACAAGAGATGGAAGAAAGAATCTCTGGTGCAGAGGATACAATAGAGGAAATAGATTCATCAGTCAAGGAAAACACCAAAGCCAAAATGTCATAATGCAAAATGTCCAGGAAATCTGGGATACCATGAAAAGGCCAAACCTAAGAATAATAGGGAAAGAAGGAAAAGAATACCAACTCAAAGGCACAGAAAATATATTCAACAAAATCGTGGAGGAAAACTTTTCCAACTTAAAGAAAGAAATATCTATGAAGATACAAGAAGCTTATAGAACACCGAATACAATAGACCCCCCCAAAAAAATGTGCCCTCACCACATAATAATTAAGCCACTAAACCTACAGAATAAAGAAAGAAATAAGAGGAGCAAAGGAAAAAGGCCAAATAACTTTAAAAGCAGACCCATCAGGAGAACACCCAACATCTCAATGGAAACTTTGAAAGCCAGATGTAGTGCAGACACTAAGAGACCATGGATGCTAGCCTAGACTAATATACCCAGCAAAGCTTTCAATCACCATAGATAGAGTGAACAAGACATTAACAAGACAGAAACAGATTTAAACAATACCTATCCACAAACCCAGCCCTACAGAAAGCACTAGAAAAAAATTCCAACCTAAGGAAGTCAGATACACCTATGAAAACACAGGCAATAGATAACGACACAGCAGTAAATCCCAGATAACAGCAGTGAACAATCACTGATCATTAATATCCCTTAATATCAATGGACTTAATTCACCTATAAAAAAAACCACAGGCTAACAGAATGGATATGAAATCAGGATTCATCCTTCTGCTGCATACAAGAAACACACCTCAGCTTCAAAGACAGACATTACCTCAGAGTAAAAGGCTGAGAAAATGCTTTCAAATTAAAGGGACCTAAGAAGCAAGCTGCTGTAGCTATTCTAATATCCAACAAAATATACTTCAAACTAAAATCAATCAAAAGAGATTGAGAAGGACATTACATCCTCATCACAGAAAAGATCCACCAAGATGAAGTTTCAATTCTGAACATTTATGCCCCAAATACAAGGGCACCAACATATGTAAAAGAAATGTTGCTAAAGCTTAAATCACACATCAAACACCACCCATTAATAGTGGGAGACTTCAACACCCCACTCTCATCACTGAACAGATCTGCCACATAAAAACTTAACAGAGAAATAAGGGACCTAACAGATGTTATGACTGAAATGGATCAATATCTACAGAACATTCCACCCTAACAAAAAAGAATATACCTTTTTTTCAGCACCCCATGGAACCTCCTCTAAAATTGACCACATACTCAGTTACAAAGCAAGCCTCAACAGATACCAAAGAGTGGAATAACTTCCTGTATTCTATCAGTCCACCATGGCTAAAAGTTAGATTTCAACAATGACAAAAATTGCAGAAAGCCTACAATTTCATGGAAACTGAACAATGCTCAACTTAATCACCAATGGGTCAAGGAAGAAATAAAGAAAGAAATTAACAACTTCCTAGAAGTCAATGAAAATGAGTGTACTACATACCCAAACTTATGGGACACTATGAAAGCAGTGCTAAGAGAAAAACTCATAGTACTAAATGCCCACATGAAGAAGTTGGAGAAATCTCACACTAGTGACTTAACAGCACACCTAAAAGCTCTAGAACAAGAAGAAGCAAAGCCACCCAGGAGGAATAGACAACAGGAAATAATCAAATTGAGAGCTGAAATCAATAAAATAAAAACAAAGAGAACAATACAAAAAAATCAATGAAATAAAGTTGATTCTTTGAGAAAACCAACAAGATAGACAAACCCTTATCCAAACTAACAAAAAGTCAGAGAGAGACCACTCAAAAGAAGCCGGGCAGTGGTGGTGCATGCCTTTAATCCCAGCACTCAGGAGGCAGAGGCAGGCAGATCTCTGTGATTTCAAGGCCAGCCTGGTCTACAAAGCGAGTTCCAGGAAAGGCGCAAAGCTACACAGAGAAACCCTGTCTCAAAACCACCCCCCCAAAAAAAAGAAATTAAAAGGAGACATAACAACAGACAATTAGGAAATCCAGAGAATCATCAGATCATATTTCAAACACCTGTACTCCACAAAATTGGAAAATCTAAAAGAAATGGACAGTTTTCTGGATAGGTATCACATACCAAAGTTAAATCAAGAACAGATAAAAAAATTAAATAGACCAATAACCCCTAAGGAAATAGAAACAGTCATTAAAAGTCTCCTGACCAAAAAAATCCCAGGACTAGATGGTTTCAATGCAGAATTCTACTGGATTTTCAAAGAAGAGCTAATTCCAATACTCTTCAAATGGTTCCACACAATAGAAACTGAAGGAATATTACCAAACTCCTTACATGATGCTACAGTTACTCTGATTCCCAAGCCACACAAAGATGCAACAAAGAAAGAGAATTACAGACCAGTTCTCCCTCATGAACATGGATGCAAAAACACTCAATAAAATATTGACAAACCAACTCCAAGAACACATAAAAAAAATTATCCACCATGATAAAGTAGGCTTAATCCCAGAGATGCAAGGATTGTTCAACATATGAAAATCTGTCAATGTAATACACCATATAAACAAAGTAGAAGAAAAAAACCATATGTTCATTTCACTAGATGCTGAAGAAGCCTTTGACAAAATCCAACACCACTTCATGATAAAGGATTCAGAGAGATCAGGAATATAAGGAACATACCTAAACATAATAAAATCAATTTACAGCAAGCCAACAACCAACATCAAATTAAATGGAGAGAAACTCAAAGCAATTCCACTATATTCAGGAACAAGACAAGGCTGTCTACTCTCCCCATATCTATTCAATATAGTACTCAAAGTTCTAGCTAGAGCAATAAGACATCAAAGGGATACAAATTGGAAAGGGAGAAGTCAAACTTTCACTATTTGCAGATGATAGGATAGTATACATAAGTGACCCAAAAAATTCTACCAGGGAACTCCTACAGCTGATAAACATCTTCAGTAATGTGGCAGGATACAAGATTAACTCAAAATATCAGTAGCCCTACTATACACAAATGACAAACAGACTGAGAAAGAAATCAGAGAAACATCACCCTTTACAATAACCAAAAATAATATAAAATAACTTAGGGTAACTCTAACGATACAAGTGAAAGACCTGTATGACAAGAACTTTAAGTCTCTGAAGAAATTGAAGAAGATAAGAGAAAATGGAAAGATCTCCCATGCTCATGGATAGGTAGGAGTATCATAATAAAAATGGCAATATTATCAAAAGCAATCTACAGATTCAATGCAATCCCCATCAAAATCCCAACACAATTCTTCACAGACCTGGAAAGAACAATACTCAACTTCATTTGGAAAAACAGAAAACCCAGGATAGCTAAAAGAATCCTTTACAACAAAGCCACCACTGGAGGCATCACCATCCCTGACTTCAAGCTCTGCTATAGAACTATAGTAATAAAAACAGCTTGGTATTGGCATTAAAACTGACATGTTGGCCAATGGAATCGACCACACCTATGAACACCTTATTTTTTACAAAGAAGCCAAAATTGTACAATGGAAAAAAGAAAGCATCTTCAACAAATGATGCTGGAATAGCTGGATGTCAATATGTAGAAGATTGCAAATAGATCCATATCTATCACTATGCACAAAACTCAAGTCCATGTGGATCAAAGACCTCAACATAAATCCAGTTACACTGAACCTGATAGAAGAGAAAGTACGAAGTAATCTTGAACACATTGGCAAAGGAGACCACTTCCTAAATATGATACCAGTAGCACAGACACTGAGAGCAACAGTTAATAAATGGGACCTCCTGAAACTGAGAAGCTTTTGTAAGGCAAAGGACACAGTAAATAATACTAAATGACAGCCTACACAATGGGAAAAGATTTTCACCAACCCCACATCTGACAGAGGGCTGATCTCTAAAATATATGAATAACTCAAGAAACTAGACATCAAAGTAATGAACAATCCAATCAAAAAGGGGCTATAGAGCTAAACAGATAATTCCCAAAGGAAAAATTTCAAACAGCCAAAAGACGTTTAAGGAATTGCTCAACATCCTTAGTCACCAGGGAAATGCAAATCAAAATGACTCTGAGATACCATCTTACACCTGTCAGAATGGCTAAGATCAAAAGGACTGCAGACAGCTTATGTTGGAGAGGATATGGAGCAAGGGGAACACTCCTCCACTGTTGGTGGGAGTGCAAACTTGTACAGTCACTTTGGAAATCAGTGTGGTGATTTCTCAGAAAATTTGGAATCAGTCTTCCTCAAGACCCAACTATACCATTCTTGGGCATATACCCAAGGAATGCTCAATCATACCACAAGGACACATGCTCAACTATGTTCACAGCAGCATTATTCATAATATCCAGAACATGGAAACAACCTAGATGCCCCTCAACTGAAGAATGGATTAAGAGAATGTGGTGCATATACACAACGGAGTACTAAGCAGAGAAAAACAGTGACATCATGAAATTTGCAGACAAATGGATGGAACTAGAAAATATCATCTTGAGTGAGGGAACCCAGACTCAGAAAGACAAACATGGTATGTACCCACTCATATGTGGATACTAGATGTAAAGCAAAGAACCACCAGACAACAACCAATAAATCGAGAGAAGCTAGCTAACAACGAAGACCCAAAGAGGGATGCTTGGATCACACTGGAAAGGGGAAATAGATGATATCCTCATGAGCAAACTGGGGTGAGGAGTGGGAAATGGAAGGTAGGGGATAGGAGATGAGAACATAAGGGAAGGGGATGGTTGAGCTGGAACAGGAATGGAGTTGGAAAGCAATGAAAGAGATTCCATGATAGAGGGAGATATCACGGGGATAGAGAGAAACCCGATGCTAGGGAAGTTGCCAGGAATCCCCAAGGATGACCCCAGCTTGGACTACTAGAAATAGTGGAGAGGGTGCCTGAACTAAACTGGCTTATCCCAGTGACCTGATTTGTGAATACCCTAACTGCCATCATAGAGTTTTTTTCCAGTGACTGATGGAAGCAGATACAGAGATCCACAGCCAAACACCAGGCTGAGCTCCGGGAGTCCAGTAGAAGAGAGAGAAGAGGGATTCTATGAGCAAGTGCATCAGGATCATGATGGGGTAACCTGCAGAGATGACAAAACCAAACTAGTGGGAACTCATGAAAGTTGAATCAATGGCTGTAGAGCTTGCATGGGACTAGACGAGGCCCTCTGCATGGAGAGACAGTTGTATAGCCTGATCTGCTTGGGGGCCCTCTGGAGGTAGGATCAGAATCTATCCCTGGTGCATGAGTAAGCTTTTGAGAGCTCACTACCTAGGATGGGACACTTTGTGCAGGCTTGAGGCAGGGGAAGGGGCTTGGACTTGCCTCTACTGGATGTGCCTCCAGTAGATTTGCCTTCTTATGGGGAGGAGTTGAGAGTGAGCTGGGAGGGGGAGGCAAGGAGGGCAGGAGGAAGGAAGAGGGGGATCTTTGATTGGTGTGTAAAATGAGTGGATAATTTTTCTTAATAAAAAATTATCAAAAAAAGAGTTAATGGGACAAGCCTAAAACCAAGGCCAAGCATTCATAACTAAAAAAAAAAAAAGTTCCAACATTTTCAGTGATCACTGCAGAGATTTAGACCTGCTTAGGAAATTAAAGGAAAATTTAGTTTTCCCCAATGGTGTCTCAAGGGATGGACAAACATCTTTCAGGGCAAGCCTCTTGCCCAAGAGTAGAGTGGTAACACAAAATGAAATCAATGGGGATTTAACTATTTTCTGTTTTTTGTTTGTTTGTTTCTCTTTTGTTCTATTCTAGATTGTTTTATTTTTATTTGTTTTATATTTTAGATGCCTCTTTTATATTGGGGTGTGTGTGTATGTGGATTAAGTTGGGGAGGATCAGGAGGAGCCAGGGAAGAGTCCATGATCAGAATATACAGGATGAAAACAAAATCTATTTTCAATAAAAAGAAAATAATATAAAATCAGTAATGTCTTGAAAGATTTTTTGTCTAATAATTCTGTTTTTGCATCCTTTACCAAACTGGTCTGTAGCATGAATCTTAAAAAGTTCTTATTAATAAAATCAAACCTGAGCCAGGTATTGGGGTGAACACTGGAAGATCAAAGAGACAGAACAAGCCACAGCTTCCTCACCTGGCCAATTCCTCTGGTGATGTTGTTTCCTCAGACTGGAAGCCTCTGTGTCCTCATATCCAAAGGGCTCTCAGCTGAACTGTGCTGCTCAAAACCTAAAAGCTTAACCAGCCAAATGCTTCTAGTTTCTGGTTTTCATGCCTTATATACCTTTCTGCTATCTGCCATCACTCCCTGGGATTAAGGGCTCACTTCTTGGGATTAAAGGCATGTGTCACCATGCCTGGCTGTTTCCAATGTGGCCTTGAACTCACAGAGATCCAGAGGGATTTCTACCTCTGGAATGCTAGGATTAAAGGTGTGAGTGCCACCATTTTCTAGCCTTTGTATCTAGTGGCTGTTCTGTCTCTGACCCCAGCTAAGTTTATTAAGGTGCACAATATTTTGGGGAACACAATACCACCACATTGGTCTTACTGGTTTCCAACTATTTGTTTTTGTGATTTTTTAAAAATTCTTTTTTCTTTATTGAAAATAACTTTTTTCTCACATTATACATCATGATTTTGGTTTCCATCCCTCTTCACCTCCCAGTTCCACTCTCTCCACTCTGATCTGAAGCAACCCCATTTCTTTCTATCATTAGGAATGGCAGAAGCATCAAAAGGACAGTAATAAAATATAGTATAATTAATATAACTATATTATATTAATATGTCAATATAATAAATATGAAACAAAAATGAACAAGAGTGGAAAAAATCAACAAAAAGAAGGAAAATTGCCCCAAAAAAGACACAAGAAACAGATAGAGCCACAGAGACCCATTTGTTCACATACTCTGGAATCTCATAAACCACTAACTGTAAGCCATAATATATACACAAAAAGTAAATAGATAATATATACCTGTATGGTAAAAAGACTATATATATATAAAAGATAAAATGTGAGAGAGAAAAAGGAAAAATCCCAACAGCAACTTCTAAACATGCTGTGGAGTTTTGTTTTCTGTTTGCCGTCCAGTGCTGGAATTGCAGCCTACCCTAAAAAGCAGTTCATTTCCCCAGTGAGACACCCTTGGAGAAAACTAGATTTTCATTTGCAAGTGGTTATGAATTGGAGATAGTTTCTGTGTTAGAAATAGGGGCATGGGACCACATGTGTCCACTTCTCCTTTCAACTCTAAAACCCCCTCTGATGTAGCTGGTCCTGTGCAGGCCCTGTGCAAGTTGCCTCAGTGTCTGTCACTTCATACGTACATCTAAACTGTTGACTTAGAGGGACTTGTTTTCTTGGTGTCCTTTATCCCTTCTGGCTATATCACTCTTTGTGCCTCATCTGCCACAGGGTTCTCTTAGACCTAAGGGGAAGTAATTGATAGATACATTATTTTGGGGCTGAGTTTTCCATATTCTCTCACTCTTCACAATGTCTGTCTTTGGGTGTCATCTGTATTTGTTACTGTCATCTACAGGGGGAAACTTCTCTGATGATAGCTGAGCAAGACACTGATATATACCAGAATGTCATTAGTAATCATTTTATTGATATATTCCATCATTAGAACAGCAGTAATTTGTTTTACAATAGGTACTTGACCTCTTTGGTCTAAAGTGCTTAGTCACCAAATAGTGTGGGGTATATTTTCCACCTCTTGCTGGGGGCCTGAAGTTGAATCAAGGTTAGCTTATTATTCACCCAAGCTTTATGCCACCATTGCACTAGCATATCTTGCAAGGTGCACACCTGTGTGTGCTTGTTTCTGGGTGCATTTGTGTGTCTGTGTGTGTCTACTTTTGTGTATGTTTTCTCATCCTTTAACTTGATTTGTTTTGTTTTGTTTTGGCTTGTTTGTTTTATTTACCTGTTTGTTCTCTAAAAATTAGAGAGAAAGATGTAGATGTAATTCTAAATGGTCTTATTAAATAAGAAACACAGAGTCAAATGCAGAGTTAAAAGCCCAGAGATCGAGCAGTAGCCAAGAGCTAAGACCACCTTATCTTACCACTCACTGCTGTCCTTTCCCTGAGAGAGAGAGACCTTCTTCCTGTGTCCTGTCTTTTTATTGCCTTTCTATTTTGCCTTCTCATTGGTTCTAACCCCAACCACATGACTTCCTTGTCACTGCCTGTCTATACAGACCTCCAGGTCTCTATGGTTGGTACTGAGATTAAAGGCATGTGTCACCATGCTGGCTGTGTCCTTGAACACACAGAGACTTTGCCTGCCATGTGCTCTGATTAAGGGTGTGTGTTACCACTACCAGACTTCTGCTTAATGGCTTGCTCTTAGCTCTGATCCCAAGGCAACTTTATTAACACACAAATAAAATCACATTTCAGCACAAATAAAATATCACCATAGAAAGAAGTCAGGGAGTTGGCTGGATAGACAACTAGGAAGGATCCGGGAGTAAATGAGGGAGGAAAAACTATGGTCGCAATATGTTGTAGGAAATAAATGTATTCAAAAATGGAATAATGTGGTGTTCTTCACTCTCTGTGCAGCTTGATCTTTGTGTAGGACTCCTGACAGTAGAAGCTTGGGGTGTCTCTTACTCTTTTGCCTGCTTTAGGGACCTTGTTTCTCCTTACTGGGTTGCCTCATCTAGCCTTATGATAGAAAGTGACTAGTCTTATGTTTGGTTGATATCCCTGATTCAGCCTGCTCTTTTCTGAAGAGAAATGGAGAAAGAATGGATCTGGTGGACAGGGGAGGTTAGGGGAAAGAGACTTGGAAGAGAGGAAGGAGGGGAAACTACAGTCTGGATGTAATATATTAGAGAAGTATAGATAAATAGATAGATAGATAGATAGATAGATGATAGATAGATAGATAGATAGATAGATAGATAGATAGATAGGATGGATGGATAGATAGATAGAGATAGATAGATAGATAGATAGATAGATAGATAGATAGATGATAGATAGATAGATAGATAGATAGATAGATAGATAGGATGGATGGATAGATAGATAGATATAGATAGATAGATAGATAGATAGATGATAGATAGATAGATAGATAGATAGATAGATAGATAGATAGATGTAGTCATTCAAATCAACCAATTCTCAATGACAGAATCCAGCTTGTTTTAAATTTAACTATACAGTTTGAAACAATTTGTCCCCTATATTATTCTTGCAAGTTTACAGCTTGAATGCTATTAAAAGAAGGATTAGTGAGAGATGACAATATACAAGGCATACAACACAGAAAGACTTAACATATTTATGCAAATTACAGTACACCAGAAAGAAAGGATTAAAAAGTGTTGTTCCCAAAGAATTGGACAGCTTTTATGAAATGGTTATGAATTTTTGAGAAAAGCGTACTCATAAATATGCAAGATTAATGCAATACACAGTTTCAATTGGAAGAATATAGACTAATTTATTAAAAGTGAAGAACTGTGAACAGAGGAGTACACAACCTCTATTTAGATATCAGTAGTCAGAGAGAGATGTGAGTACAGGTTCTGATGACCTGGGTACAGCTGGGCATTTGACATTCTTCACAGATTTAACAGAAGCTTCTTGCAATTATCTGTTATCTGGAGTATCCAGTTTTCTGATATCTGACTTCGGGTTATAATATAAAGATAAAATTCATCTTCATTCTACTGTAGTATGCAGCTCATTGAGCAATTAGTTGGCAAAATATTTCAATCATGTCAAAATCTGATTCACCTTTTTTTTGCAGACTTTTTTTTAAATTTTATTATTTTTTTTAATTTTTATTTTGCAATACAATTCAGTTCTACATATCAGCCACAGATTCCCTTGTTCTCCCCCCTCCCCCCCTCACCTTCCCCCCAGCCCGCCCCCCATTCCAATCTCCTCACCTTTTAAAATGTGCTTTTCTTCTGAGTGAAAGTATATATGAAATGAAAGCAAAATATATTTGTGTAACATATCAAGAGAATCAGAAACATGTGGACATATATGGAAATATTTGGTACTTCAGAGGCAACGTTATGAAATGTTGAAGAGGTAAAGAATAATATATAACTCATTTCTTTTATCTTTACTACTAATAGAAAAATAAAATGAATTTTATGGAAATCAAGATTCTGACAGAGAGAAATATGTAAATCACATTTAAAGATGAGAGCATAAATATTGATTCCATCAATACATGAAAGCAATAAACAAAAAATTTAAAACTGCAACATTATGGCTAACTGTTGGGATGATGCCAAACTGTCTTAAATATTTCTCTGTAGTTAAGAAACACATGGATTAAGCTGTAGGTTAGAATGTCTTTTTTTTTATGCAATGAAGTGAGTTCCTATCTGGTCTTAACAAAGTAATGTAGCACTTGGGGACAAAGATGCAGTCCAAGAGGCCTGCACTAGAAGCCAAGATAGAGAAGATTTCCATGGCCACCATGACCTTTCCCTTGATGCTGTGGTAGACAGGAAAAAAGGAGATCCACACACTGAAGAATATTAACATGCTAAATGTCAAGAATTTGGTGTCAGGTAGGTTCATAGAGATGTAGGCCATAGTGTAGCTCCGAAGTGCCAAGAGACAGAGGATGTATCCAAAGACACAGTGGAAGGTGACAATTGATCCTGTGTTGCACATAATGATGATGTGCCCATGTTCAGAGTAAGCATCTGTGTTGATAAAGGGAGGAGATGTGCTCAGCCAAATTCCACAGAACACAAGTAGGATAAGAGTGTAGATTGGAATGAAGAAGTTAGGGGCCCTTGATATCATTAGCCACCTCACCATTCTTTCTGGAACAGTGGCCTTGAAGGCCAGAACTATAGTAAGAATTTTGGCCAAGACTGTGGAGAGAGCCACCATGAACAGAACTGCAAATGTGCTCTATTGCAGGGATACAGGTGGCTGTGTTTGGATGGCCAATGAAGAGCAAGGGAGAGAGAAAACAAAAAGAGATGAGCAGGATGTGAGAACCCTATTGTTGGTCTTGACAATGGGAGTGTAGTGGTTCTTCACAAAGCCACCAAGAATACCACCTGTGAGTGAAGAGCCGCCCAGGACAATGCAAGAAAGTGCCATCACCAAGGGATCTTCATAGGCTAGAAAAGTCACAGCTTTCTGGAGGCAGTGGTTCTGATTTGTGTTTGCATAGTGACTTTCTGGACACTTCACACAATTATCCACATCTTTTCAGGAATATATTTTGCAAACTGACTTTTTCAGTTTGATATTTGTTGAAATCTTATTAACAAGTTATTGGGTTCATGATTTTGCTAAAGCCAAGGTTATCTTCTTTTAAGTCAAGGATTTATTACAGTCACCAAAAGCTGAATACATACACATATTCATATGTAAGACCTCCCAAAATGAGAAAAAGGCTCTTCTTGCTCAGTGATTTGTTAATAATTTTTCAGGATCTAACAAATAAAAAGAACAGATTGCAATGGTTAATATTGATAAGATTTAGAATTTCGCAGGAGACAAACATCTGGATGAGACTGTGAGGGCAATTCAAGTGAGAGTCTCACTCTGGTGGAAGGTGTAACATCCCCTCTGAGTTTGAGCACCATTCCATGACCCAGAGTCCCCAACTAAATACAAAGAAACAAAGCAAGTGGAGCACAAGGTATCCATCTCTCTCCCTGCTTCCTGAATATGGTAACAACATGCCCTGTTCCTGCTGCCATGAGAACTATACTCTTAAACGGAGAGCAAGTTTGTCAAGTATTTAGTCAGAGCATCAAGAAAAGCAACTAACTGATGAACATGTATGCATATATATTATTCTTCCACAAAGCAGAAGAGTTGTGTGCATTTTACATAGCTACACATACTGATGTTATTGAAACAGACATGTTAGGACAATCTCAACGTAAAGATGGACACATATTTTTGTATTAGACATAACTGCATTCAAAGATACTGATTCATAGGTGAATTTTATATAGTTACCACTTTCTGTAAAAGTAATTCATATTCCTATACAAACAGAGTATGAGGTCATTGAAAAAAACATTTTTGCCCTTTTTAAAAAATCCAAAACTTCACAAGCTACCTGAACACAGAGAGCTAGGCTGAAACAATACTTTTATATCTTAAAAAGGATAAGCCACAGGCCTATCTACATAATATTTGACCGTTTTCAAATTGATTTCTTAAAAGGGTGAAAATTTTAAGATATTTGTATTGAAAGATGATGGACCTGGCACATAGTTTTATATTTATGTATTTTGTATCCTCTAATGATAGCATTAGACTTCACTGTAATGTTAGTAAAGTTCTGTTGGACATTACTGACAGGCCAGATTCAACATTCACTAACAGGTAAACATCTCAAGATGTCATCAATCCCTGTAGAGTGTGTTATGTCTATGTGTGACTACTCACAGCATCCGAGTTCTCCAGCAGGCTCTTTGCAATGATGGTTTGAGGGTAGTCTGACTGCAACATCTTTCACCCCATTGAAAAACAGGCTTGATTCATGTGATCTGGCTAGCTAGGGGGTGTCCCCTTTCTCCCTCAACAATCTATGTGCATCTTTCATGATTTTCCACATGTGGTCTAAGAGGACGACCTTCTGAATAGAGGAAGACCAGTCAAGGACCAGTCTTTGGTCAAGGGCATACAACTTGCTGCACTTCCCTGCTAGAACCTCCAAACAA
Organism: Peromyscus eremicus; assembly: GCF_949786415.1. Taxonomy (NCBI): domain Eukaryota; kingdom Metazoa; phylum Chordata; class Mammalia; order Rodentia; family Cricetidae; genus Peromyscus; species Peromyscus eremicus. Next base: position 193,744,569 of record NC_081416.1, read on the forward strand.
GCTCCCAAGGGAATCTTTTATTGTGTGTGCACCTTCATGCAGCCCCCTAACTCTCAAGGCATTCTTTTTCTTCAGGTTCCCATATATTTACTTGCTATTGGTTTCTAATAGAGCATGAATTCATCATAGCCATAACTCTATGTCTTGTTTATTAAAAAGCACAGGGTATATAAAACATGCCAAATACTTCGGAGATTGAAATATGTAATTTTCAAAGACAAATAAAGCTCACTCTACATGATTTGAAGTGTAAGATTCTGTTTTGAACCATTTAACATCTATGTTTTAGTTTCTTCTTTCTGAAACTGTTTTGAAGTGTCTTCTTGAATTACAACCATTCAGGGTTTGAGGTGGAGGTTTCAAGTTTCTCCCAATGTATACATGCAACATGTGCATGAACTTACCATGCCACCAGTGTACACAGAGCATCTACATGCACAATAAGACTTTGGTGTTCTGTATAGCTATTCTTAATATACACATTTTGATATTAGAAACTTTAAACACACACCAAATTAGAAAATTTGTACTTTCATGAGTGTTTTTGGAAATATTTATTGATTCAAAATAAATATTCAAATGAATAAATGAATAATCTCATTAGACAGAAATCTTAATGATGGAAAATCTTCTCTGGTTTTCTCCCCATATTCAACATTGTGTATGTGTGTGCTTCTCAATTAAAGGTTTTCAATTATCTCATGCCTATTTTCTTTTTATTGGATGTATTTCAACATGGGATTCTGCTATTGTGCCCAGATCTGCTGTGAAAAACATATTCTTGCACCAAGAGTTGCTCTGAGAAGAGGAGTGTGCATCTCTGCTGGCTTAAACTCAACATTAACATTAATGAGAGTGATGATGCCATTTCACTAGTTGTCACAAGACAGTATTCTCTAATTGACCTATTCTGTGTTTAGTAATGCTTCTATTAATACATTATATAAAATATAGTCATTTGTATGCAATAGTTAATTAATATTATCAGTATTTTTAGGCTTAGGTTAATCAAATAAAAAGAAGTGATAAAAACTAGATTTAATTTCACAGTACATAGAAAATTATTAGTTTAAAAATATTGTGCTCACCACTAAAATCAGGAACAAGACAAGACTGTCTACTCTCCCCATATCTATTCAATATAGTACTCAAAGGTCTAGCTAGAGCAATAAGACAACAAAAGGAGATCAAGGGTATACAAATTGGAAAGGAAGAAGTCAAACTTTCACTATTTGCAGATGATAGGATAGTATACATAAGTGACCCAAAAAATTCTATCAGGTAACTCCTACAGCTGATAAACATCTTCAGTAATGTGGCAGGGTACAAGATTAACTCAAAAAAATCAGTAGCCCTACTATACACAAATGACAAATAGGCTGAGAAAGAAATCAGAGAAACATCACCCTTTACAATAGCCAAAAATAATATAAAATAACTTGAAGTAACTCTAATCATACAAGTGAAAGACCTATAGACAAAAACTTTAAGTCTCTGAAGAAAGAAATTGAAGAAGATATCAGAAAATGGAAAGATCTCCCATGCTCATGGATAGGTAGGAGTAACATAATAAAAATGGTAATCTTACCAAAAGCAATCTACAGATTCAATACAATCCCCATCAAAATCCCAACACAATTCTTCACAGACCTGGAAAGAACAATACTCAACTTTATAGGGAAAGACAGAAGACCTAGGATATCTAAAACAATCCTTTACAGTAAAGCAACTTCTGGAGGCATCACCATCCCTGGCTTCAAGCTCTGCTATAGAACTATAGTAATAAAAACAGCTTGGTATTGGCATAAAAACTGACATATGGACCAATGGAATCGAATTGAAGACCCTGACATTAACCCACACACCTATGAACACATGATTTTTGACAAAGAAGTCAAAACTGTACAATGGAAAAAAGAAAGCATCTTCAACAAATGGTGCTAGCATAACTGGATGTCAAAATGTAGAAGATCTCAAATAGATCCATATCTGTCACCATGCACAAAGCTCAAATCCAAGTGGATCAAAGACCTCAACATAAATCCAGCTACACTGATCCTGATAGAGGAGAAAGTAGGAAGTAGCCTAGAAAGCACTGTCACAGGAGACCACTTCCTGAATATAACACCAGTAGCACAGACACTGAGAGCACCAATTAATAAATGGGACCTAAAAATGAGAAGCTTTTATAAGGCAAAGGACATAGTATATAAGACAAAATGACAACCTATAGAATGGGAAGAGATCTTTACCAACCCCACATCTAACAGAGGGTTTTTCTCCAAAATATATAAAGAGCTCAAGAAACTAGACAGCAAAATAATTTTAAAAAATGGCCTACAGATCTAAACAGAGAATTCTCAACACAAGAATCCCAAATTGCCAAAAGACATTTAAGGAATTTCTCAGCATCCTTAGTCATCAGGGAGACACAAATCAAAATGACTTTGAGATACCATCTTACACCTGTCAGAATGGCTATGATCAAAAACACTGATGACAGCTTCTGTTGGAGAGGATGTGGAACAAGGGAACACTCCTCCACTGTTGGTGGGGGTGCAAACTTTTACAGCCACCTTGGAAATCAGTATGATGGTTTCCCAGAAATTTAGAATATTGGGAATCAATCTACCTCAAGATCCAATGATACCACTCTTGGGCCTATAGCCAAGGAATGCTCAATCATGCCACGAGGACACTTACTCAGCTATGTTCACAGTAGCATTATTTGTAATAACCAGAACCTGGAAACAACCTGGATGCCCCTCAACTGAAGAATGGATAAAGAAAATGTGGTACCTATACACAATGGAGTATTACTCAGTTGTTAAAAAAAAAAACAGTATCACAAAATTTGCAGGCAAATAGATGAAACTAGAAAGTATCATCCTGAGTGAGTAACTCAGACACAGGGAGAGAAACATGTTATGTACTCACTCATAAGTGGATACTAGATGTAAAGCTAAGGATAATCAGACTACAACCCAGAGCTCCTGAGAACCTAGGAAATAAGGAGGACCCTAAAAGGGATGTATGAATCACCTTAGGAAGAGGAATCAGGGAAGATCCCAATGAGTAAACTGGGGATGAGGGGGCAATATAGGGTAGGAGATGGAGGATGAGAAAGTGAGGAAACTGGATGGTTGAGCTGGGGGAGGGATGGAGTAGAAGAGCAATGAAAGACATATCTTGATAGATGGAGACATTACTGGGTAAGGGAGAAACCTGGTGCTAGGGAAATTCCAAGAATCCACAAGGATGACCCCAGTTAGACTACTAGCAACAGTGGTGAGGTTGCCTGAATTGGCCTACCCTGGTAATCAAATTGGTGAATACCCTAACTGTCATCATAGAGCCTTCACTCAGTAACTGATGGAAGCAGATGCAGAGATCCACAACCATGCATCAGGCCAAGCTCCAGAAGTCCAATCAAAGAGATAGAAGAGGGATTCTATGAGCAAGTACATCAGGATCATGATGGGGAAACCTGCAGAGATGACCAAATCAAACTAGTGGAAACTCATGAACGTTGGATCAATGGCTGTAGAGTCTGCATGGGACTGAACTAGGCCCTCTGCATGTAGAGACAGTTGTGTAGCCTGATCTGCTTGGGGGGCCCCCTGGAGGTAGGATCAGAATCCATCCCTGGTACATGAGTAGGCTTTTTGGAGCCCACTACCTAGGAAGGCACACCTCATGCAGCCTTGAGGCAGGGGAAAGGGCTTGAACTACTGGATGTGCCTTGCATACTTATAAGGGGGAGTGGGGGGTAGGTTCGGAGGGGGAGGCTGGGAGTGTGGGGGGATGGAAGAGGGAGATCTTTGGTGTGTAAAATGAATAAAAAAAATTTCTCGATGAAAATAAATAAATAACCTTTGTTATAGACTGATCTCATTCCTATGTATTTATGTAGCATGATGCTTCCTGTACACATATGGAGATGGAAGCAAACTAGGAAGAAAAAATATTCATTAAGAAAGTGTTAAAAGTTATTTATACAAGATATCAAAAGGATGGAGTATGGATAAAAGGATTTTTGATACAGGGCAACTGTTGCTCTTAAGAAGGACCAACATTCACCTATATGGTGAGTCAATGCCATCTGTGACTCCATGTTCAGCTAATGCTCTTCCCTTTGCTCTCTTCTACATGTTCCAAGCAAGGCTGTGGTTCACATACATGCATGCAGGCAAAACATTCAGACATAAAACTATGTGAATGAACCTTATTTAAAAAATTTATAAATATAACCAAGGGTAAATCAAATATATTTCTGAAAATCTTTGATGAATCCAGAGCCAAGACTGAAATTATGAAAGTAAGGATGATAAGGACACAACCATTAAATGTGTGCCAAATAAAAGCTAAATATGCTTTCAAAAGCATGGCAAGTTGATAATTTATACTGGGTGTGTGTTAAATACTATGGTAAAATGAGGCAGACTACTCTGGGATGAACAAAGTGGTTTACTACAAAGATCAGTGCCTAGAGAGAACAAATAGCATTGATCAATTATAAATTTCAATGGCCAGACTGCAACTTAAAATGATACAAAGAACTGAAACAATTTTACTTTTCAATGAAACAATAGTGCTTATGTCTGTTTTTCTCTCACAGAAATTTTCTGTCTACTTAGAAATTGCAGAACACTGTGCAGAGATGGGAAATACCCCAGTCAGACTGATACTTACTTGTCTCATTAGAAATCTCATTGTCTGAACAAGGTTTTGTAGATGAATTTCTAAACAGTCTTATTAAATAAGAAACACAGAGCCAAATACAGGGGTGAAAGCCTTAGAGATCAGAGAAATAGGAAGAGCCACCAGCTAACCTTAGCTCACCACACCACGTTAGCTTCCCAAGCGAACCAGCTTCTCCCTGTCTAACCTGCACCTTTATTGCCTTGCTGTTCTGCCTTCTCATTGGCTTTTAGCCCAGCCACCTCACTTCCTCATCACTGCCTGTACAGACTTCCAGGTCTCTACGGTTGGTACTGGGATTAAAGGGGTTTGTTACCATACTTGGCTGTGTCCTTGAACACACAGAGACTGCCTGCCATGTGATTGGATTAAGGGCATGTGCTACAACAGCCTGACTTTCGTTTATGGCTGGCTAACTATGTCCTCTGATCTCCAGGCAAACTTTATTTATTAACATACAAATAAAATATCACCACATTTCAGTACAAATAAAATATTACACAAGGAGTACAATCATAGCAACAGGTTGCCTTCACCTCCTGGGGGGATTTTCTGAATCCAGGAACATAGCTCTCACTGCACACAGAGTGAGGAAGCTGAGAATTAAATATATGAGAAAAATACTCAGTAGGGGCCAGTTTTAAAATAATAGAGAGGTTATTTTTCAGTATTAAACTAAGAGATGGCAAATTTTTATATTTATAACTGAAGACAATGGTATTGATGTTTCTAGCTCAATATGGTATGCCCCATGAAGTTCAATGTGTTAAAACAATGATCCAATAACAACAAGTTGTGGGAGTCTAAGAGGTAGGGCAAAATAATAGGAAGTTACATCATTGAATACATGTCTGGAAGGGCAATTAGATGCCATAGTGTCCCTACTGTGTTCTTTCTGATGGCTGAAGGGGGCAAATTTTTTATAATGGTGATATTTAATATCACTTTTGATATAAACTTAAAAGGATTCAGAAGCACAATGTATACGAGTCTTTGAGCCATTCTCTGAGTGATGATCTACATTGGGACATTTGAAGAAGGAAGACATACCCTAAAAGTAGGTAGCACTATTTCAATGACTATTGTCCTGGAAAGAATGCAAAACAAGAAGAAATGTGAAGAGCAGTATTTACCTCTATATACTTCCTGACTGAAGAAGCAATGTGAATAACTTTCTCAGGCTCCTGTAGCCATGACTGCCTGAATCTTGATGGACTATACCTGACATGTGAAATCCTCTCATGTCTGTGATCTTAGGTTGCTTATGTTTGGTGTATGTTTTTGATTGTTGGATCAACTGATTCCTTTTTCAGCAGTAAGACATTTAATTAACCCATGGAAATATGTCCTCCATGCTACAAAAGTTTTCCTATGGCCAGAAAGCAAAAGTGCAAATGACTATGCTCTGATATTTCCTATTTTCAGAGTCAAATTAAACCTCTTGTCAGTGTAGATTCAGGACAGGGATAAAACTTAATAAATAGTCAATCAATTTATCACTTGAAATATTTGCTATTAAAGAAATGTATGGAAAAATAAACAATCCCATTGCCCAGAATAAGGCAACAAAAAATCCTCATATTTACAGTTGTTTTGTGTATATTGATGATTCCCATGTAAAGAACCAGAAATCACTAAATCAAGAATCAAATGTTTATTTACATAGTGATCAATATAATGATATAAGATTCAATCCACCTCAGTAAATCCTGTGGCCCACTGTATCCTATGATCAGACAAAACAGTTATTGACTCTGTGAATCTTTGGAGAAAATGTTCCAACTTTCATATTTTGTTTGAGACCATTTGAAAATTCCAGAAGTTGGGAATATTATATTCTTCATCTAATCTCATCTGTGAATCCAAAACCACATGGTGTTCAGCACCATTTTTGAAATGGAGATTCTTGAGAAAAGGGTGAAGCAAAATAGATGTAGAAACTTATGATGAATTTAGTCCCAGAAATATTCAACAGAACCAAACAAAACAGTTTCTAACAATGACTTTAATTCCTGATGTGAAATGCAAGTTATGAGTTATTAATGATTTTAATGATGGAAGCCCCCAAAATGACAGACTCATAATGTTTCTAGACTACCAGTGAGTGTCAGAAAAAGCATTGACACACACACAAACACAAAACAGGATTGCCCAAGAATGGTGATTGTGGAAATATCTAAAAGCTAGCCACATCCAATTAATAAAGGAAAATGCTCAATTTTCAGTTTGTAAATTTTGGTGTTGATTTCAAAAGTGTAATAAGATGGTCAATTAGGTACCATAACCAGTGCTTCAGCATTTTAACTTTAACGGTCTAGTAGCATTTGACCATTTAGGATCTACTTCTCCTATATCTATTCTGAAATGAACTAAGAGATTATGGGATATCAAATTGAGCATATCACAATGAGAAGTTTCTGAGGTAATTTATAACATAAAGTATATATTATTATACACATTTCATTCTTGTTATTGCCACCCATTCACCATGGAAATAAAACATGTGTCTGCAATGATATTTAGACAAGAAACTACATAGTCTTTCATGTCATTTTTGGTAAAATGTGCCACAAGTACAATAGTATATTGAGTGTTTTTATAAAGCCTCAGTATGTCATAGTGCTCTTGTTAAAATATACAGGAAGAGAAATTCCCTCCCCCCACCCACCAGGTATGGGCATTCCAGTCCCCATTTCTGTGAGGTTGAATTTATATTTGTTTGACAGTCATCTCATGGAGACTGTGAGCTAAGGCACATGAGTTATATATATTGTAAGTCTCTTCAGTCATGTTCATTACCCATAGATTTGAAGGAAATAATTTCAAGGAAGCATTGGGTAGACAGATACCTAATATTTTACAGTCAGGTACAAAAAAAGAGTCATTGAAAAATTTATCCCAAAAAAAAGAGCAAGATAATGGTCTTCTGCATACTTAAAAAAGGTATATGCCTGGATAAACTTTCTAAAACAAGGAATCTCATCATGGTGGTGTACAAAAAGGAGAGTCCCGTGAAGTGAATCAAAAATGAAAGGTTCTTTAATGATACCAACATCCAATTGTGAATTCATGACTTAGACTCTCCATATTGGTAACAAATACATTGCACTTAGCATTATGTTTTGGAAAGATGTAGCATCATCATAAGCATAACCATGTTTGCATATGATATCAGGATCAGCAAAGGAGGTCTTTTGTGTACATATTCAAAGTAAATTAAGTTTTCTGGCATCTTTTTTACAAAAGCTATATACACTCTATCCTGTGAAACTCTTCTCTCAAGTCTGATAGAATCTGTGTTCCTTTATGGTTGAGTATGAGGACTGATCCCACCCAAGTGCAGTTGAAATGAATCATCAAAGAGATAATGCCAAGTCACAGAAGTGTGTCCTTTAGAGCTGTCTGGTAGAGAGAATAAAATTGGCCTCTGTCAGTATAATGTCAAATGGCCCAAAACTAAGTTGAAGGTAATTTGAAATCAGAAACAAGAATGAAAACATTGATATAGAACACAATCTTAGACCTGAGACAGTACTTAGAATTGATAGGGTCTAACTTCTGTTCATAGTGCTTTAAAATCCTATCTCAACTCTAAAGACTTTTCTTGAGAATCCTGACTGACCCGTCCCGCGGGCCACGTTATTTGATGAGACCCGAGGAGGCACCTCCTGAAAGATCAATGGGGGTGAGAGAGAAAGGAGACCAGGCGCGTAAAGGAAGACAAAGTCAGTCTGAGTTGCGTCAAGGTCTCGTTTATTGCAAGGGGAATCAGGTTTATATATGCTAGGAGCTAGGAGAAGTAGATAGGGGTATGGAAAGTTACTAGGAGGAAGTTAGGGTAAGGTAGGGTTCAGGAAAAGGTCTCTTTGTTCCAGGGCCTGATCAACGGACCATACAGCAAACCATTATGTTTCAGGGAGTAGATCAAAAGGTACATACTGTGGTCTTGTTGAAAAATGGTTGCTATTGAAACTGTTAACGGAAGATTGGGTACACAGCTTTTTCCCATGAGAATCAGTTAGGCTACTTGGCTCCTGACACCTGACAAACACAGTTTTCTACACACCTACTGTTGACTCCAACCTCTTCCTTTTTTCTATCTCAAGCAAAGTATATGAGGCTACATAACCAAATGCCTGACCTCTCTCCTTTACATGAGAAAACATCTGAAATGTCTACAATTTAATACAGTTTCCTTGCTCCGTCAAAGCCACATCACACACCTGTGGATATTTGTAGAGATTCAGCGGTGTCCCAATATGTGCAGATGCTGTCCATGATGGTCCTGTAAGTAGAGTAACAGCCTTCTTCTCCCTTCCACATGTGTAATTGGGAATGTTGACTCCCATTCCTGTGAACAAAAAAAAAAAAAGCTTCCCTGAGAAAATACTATTCACCTCTTCAGACATTATGGAGATCAAATCCTAAAGATGTGTTGGGTAAAAGATGAGGGTTCCTGTTGATCTCCTCAATGGCAAGTATGAAGGCCAAAGAACATTGGTAGTCCTTCTACTTCAACCTGCAGAAAAGTTTTGTCAGTATTGCTGAAGAACGCCCACACCATACTGCCTACCGGTTTAATGCAACCACTTTCATAATTTGAATATTGTGTTTCTACAAACAAATAATTTTATGTCATCCCAGGGATGGTTATAATTTGAATGTCTGGCATATATAATAAGTAATGGTTTCATTACCTAAAAACTTCATGTGGATCTACAAGTTATTGGGAGAAAAGTTGAGTTGAACTGATTATACTGGTGATATCTTCTAATAAGGAGATAAACATAGGAGACCCACTAGTATTTTGACACTGTAGGGAAATAATTAGCCAATGGAACCTTCCATTTGTAGAAACAATTCTGGTTCTCCCACAAGGTCCCTATCTGTTACTGTTATAAATCAGCTTTCAGAGATTATTACTCTGTAGTGGCATTCCTGCTGAGCTCCTGGCTTGGCTCCAGAGAGCAGCACCTAGCCCTAATCCTTCCTTTGTTTAATCACACCTTTTGTTTCTCTTATCACCCTATGTGAATCTTATTTGAGAGTCAAGGATCAGAGAGTCTTCCAAGGATCAAAGGCCTATGCAAAACTTGGTCCAGGAAACCTGGAAAACCAAGGTAACTGAGAAATCAAGTAATTTGCACCTGGCATTTGGTCTCTGGGAGCTCCTTTTGGGTTGCTATGAAGGTATGGAAATTAACTATCTAAACTATAAAAAAGAGTAAATAAATATGCCCTAGGTGAAGGGAAGAGTGCTTCAGTCCTTTGAGGCTGGACCCCCTGCAGCCATGATAGGCTAGATTCATTCTTAAGATGCCTCTGTGTCTTCATTCCATGGATCCGTGTGAACCCACACACTCATGTAGCAACCACACAGCTACATTACTTCACGACCAGGGCATTTTTCTCATATTGTACATTGGCCTTTCTTTCCTCTAGCAGTTGATGGTAGCAGATACAGAGACCTCAGCCTAACATTAGACTAATCTCAGGAAACCCAGCAGACGAGGAGTGTAGCAGGAATCTTAGAAGGTCTTATTGATAACATGAACAGCCACTGGCCCGGGGCCAGCAGCTTCTCGCAGAGTGTGAGCAGCCTGTTCAGGGAGGATAATATGCGCGCGGCTCAGAAGTTACTATCCAGGCTGACTGAGTGGTTTGTGCAGGGAATGAACATGTTCGTGGAGACATTATGGAAAGTTTGGATGGAGCTCTTGGAAGTCCTTGGACTCGACGTGTCCAACCTGTCACAGTACTTCAGCCCAGCCTCCGTGTCCAACAGCCCCACCCGGGCCCTGGTGCTGGTTGGTGTGGTCCTCCTGGCCTACTGGTTCTTGTCTCTGACCTTGGGTTTCACCTTCAGCCTCCTGCACCTGGTGTTCGGCCGCTTCTTCTGGCTCGTCCGCGTCCTCCTGTTCTCCATGTCCTTCGTGTACATCCTGCATAAGTATGAGGGTGAGCCTGAGCACGCCGTGCTGCCGCTCTGCCTCGTGGTGGCCATCTACTTCATGACGGGGCCCATGGGCTACTGGCGGGGCAGTCCCGATGGCCTCGGCAGCCCCAGCATGGAGGAGAAGCTGGAACACATGGAGAACCAGGTGAGGTTGCTCAACAACCACCTCAATCCGGTGCTGGAGAACCTGGACCGCTCCAAGGACAAGTGAAGGTCATTTTCCTGGCCGTCCAAGGGTACCTACCAGCTATTGTGATGTCAAAAGACAACGGAAGAAGAAAACAGCCAGCGGCAACCCCACCAAACCCCAAACCTTCCAATAAACTGAACAAGAATGCCACAGAGGAGGAAGAATTGTAGCAGCCAGAGGGGTTGAGGACAAGAGAACATGACCCACAGAGTCAAATAAGCAGGGCTCATAGGAGCTCACAGAGATGGAAGGGACAATCGTGGAGTCTGAATGGGTCTGTACTAGGCCCTCCACATACATACTGTGGTAGTTATCTTGAGGGTGTTACTGAACTCCTCACAGTGGGCCTTGGGTATTTTTGACTATTTTGCCATCTCCTGAGATATTGTTCCTCCTACTGGGTTGCCTTGTCCAGTTTTGATATGAGGTTTTAATCCTAAACTTACTGCATCTAGTTATGCCATGATATCAACTGGGTGGCCTGCTGTTTTCTGAAGAAAAACAGAGGAGCAGTGAATCTGGGGGAGAGGGGAGGTGAGGATAACTGGGAGGAGTGCAGGAAGGAAAAGCTGAAGTCGTGATGTACTGAAGGACAGAATAAAATTGTGTTTTAAGAAAAAGATTAATTTATATCTGTGCTTTTAAATCTGATACATGTATATAGGAATGTATATATAGACATAAATCATGTTAATGATTTTAAGATATTTCTAACCACTACAGAGTCATTAAAAACATGTAAATGAATGAGTGGGTGTTTAAAGATCCAACACAGGAATCCTGACCTATTTTTAAGCTAAACAGTAGCCATCTATGTACCTTCAAATCTGGTGGATTAAGTAACCACAACAGGACTAGTTAAATGTTAATACATCTTTTAAAAGAGTGGGACTGACTGGTCAGTATTTTTAGAAGCTGGGAAATGATATCTATCTATGTAGTGCAAAATTGTCTTTATACATAATGAGTAAAGAATTATTTTTTGTGGGACTTTATGAGGTTTTTTGGTTTTTCTTTATTTTTTATTAAGAGATTTTTCTATTCATTTTACATACCAACCATAGACTCCCCTCTCCTCCCACCCTCCAGCCTTCCCAATCAACCCACCCCCTATTCCCACCTCCTGCAAGGCAAGTTCTCCCGTGGGGAGTCAGCAGAGCCTGGTACACTCAGTTGAGGCAGGTTGAATCCCCTCTCCCTGCACCAAGGCTGTGCAAAGTGTCTTACCATAGGCACTAGATTTCAAAAAGCCAGCTCATGCACTAGGGAAAGGTCCCAATCCCACTGCCTGGGGGCCCCTAAACAGTTCAAGCTAAACAACTGTCTCGATTATCCAGAGGGACTAGTCCAATACTATGGGGGCTCCTCGGCTATTGGTCCACAGTTCATGTGTTTCCACTAGTTTGGCTAGTTGTCTCTGTACTTTTTCCAATCATGGTGCCAATATCTCTTGCTCATAGCATCCTTCCTCTTTCTCATCGATTGGACTGCTGGAGTTCTGCCTGGGACCCAGGCATGGATCTCTGCATCTGCTTCCATCAGTCACTGGTTGAGGGTTCTATGATGACAGTTAGGGTATTCAGCCATCCAATCACCAGAGTAAAGAATACTTAATGTGATTTATCCTGATTTATCCACACTCTCATCAGAAACACCTTACCACTTTTCTGTAAGTAAGCTGAATAATTTCATGGGTTCCCTAGTGTGAACAGGTATGAATTTGAAATGTGGTGTCATTCAGAACTTGAAAGTGGAGACACTCCTGAATAAATATTCTCATAATTTTTTGGAAGTTGCTTGTATGTACTTCCTGTTTTTATTTTTGTTAGCTAATATTATTTCCTTCTTGGGTCTTTGAGGGAGTTGAAGATTAGTTACTTATAGTTGAAGATTAATTAGGATAGAAAGTGAACTAGATACAATAGGATAGATAATGGAATTTTTTTCTCTGAATTTGTCAAATACAAATGAACTAGACAATGTTTAGGTATTTATTAATTGTATATATTGTATATAGTTATTGTACTTTTATATATAGTTTTTCTTATGTTAGTTATAAGATTGTATATTTATGTGTTAAGCCTATTATGTCTTATAATATTAACAAAGATAAAATATTAGAATGATGTAGACTTTGAAATGTTTTTCAAAAGAAGGATTTATATATAAAGATTAGGATATATGAATGTTTCCAAACTTGGGGAAAATACAAAGCATTTGCAAGTTATAAACTTATAAGTGGTTTAAGGTACATAATGTATGAGATTAAAGGTAATACATATGACATTAAGTCTCCATGGAATAAGATGAATATTTATAAAAAACTGGTATAATTTAAGTTGAATTCTTTTGTGTGTAATCTACAATGATGAGAGTCTAAACACTGAGACAATTCCTTCAGTGTTTCCAAGGGAAGTCATAGTCAGGGCAAGCAAGTGCGTTGACTTATACTCACTAAGAGGGACAATAGCACATGGATGGCTTGAAGAATCAGAGATTCTTCAGAAGCACAAGAGAACATTTGGGCCTGAATTTTCAATAGCCCTCAACAGAACAGAAACAGAACTTAATTTTTACTAAATATGTAGTAGTAAACATGTTCATGTAAAGCATAATCTCCTTTAAAATGTTCAATGGGTCTCTTTAGTAACTTAAGGAATGGCAATCCTCAAAGTTATGCTTAATCATATGAAATGTTATTCAGACAGCAGTTTCTCATTCCTGATTCTCTTTGTGATAAATGGATAGAGCTCAATAAAGAAAAGACTTTAGTTTGTATCAGCACTGCAGTGTCTATCAATGGGGAGAAGACCTAGGTAATCTTAAATTCTCAGGTTAAATCTAGAAACTGTTTTTACCAGTTGTGGAACATCATTTCCTTCTCAAAGTGTACTTCTTACAGAGAATGCATTCTACACTACACTAACCACACTGATTTAAAGGGGCTGCAGGGTATTCTGTCACAAAACTCACTGATTTGGGGAATAATTACAGGGTTCACACATAGGGTCATTGGACTTCAACTGGTTTCTCTTACAAAGCCCTGGGTACTTGTTCTTTATGCAGGAGTCTGATCTAACGAACAACTGATTCAACTTACCTTCTTTTTGAAGGCTCTGAAACATGGTGTAAATGAGCATAGATTCCCATTTCACCTTACTAAACCAAACTCATGTTAATAATGATGCTAAAAATATTTCCCAAATGTTACCTCTTACAAACTTTGTAATAGAGGAAAGACAGTAGCTGTTTCTGAAGTTACACTGGTAAGCTCAAAATATCTCAAGTGTTTACATGTAAGTATTGTACTTACAACAGTTACACAAATCCTCAGTTTTCTAACACCCATGACAAATCCTGCCATGGTTTTTTTAGATGATTTTCTTGCCTAGTCTCTTTCTATAATAAGGGGAACCTCCCCCCAATTATGTTCTTAACTGTACTCTCAATAGGAATTATAGCAGTCATGAAAGTCTGTGTTTGTGTGTTACAGATGTGACCCCATTCACATAACACACTCCTACCATGAATGCTGCCATCAAATGCCTATATTATGATTAGAATTTTGTCATATGTTTAGTTTTATTTGGCCACTTGTAAGGACCCTTCTTTGAGGCACCCTGACTGCTGCCTTTTCTACAGCTCCCCTTTGTTCAGCTTAAAAAGTTAAGAGAGATCTGTATAAACACCTAAAAGATGTTCAGGTAACCTCTCAAAGGGAGACTAATGGATCAAGCCACTCATCATTCTGCTTTCCATGTCATAAACAATACTGGATTCATGGAAGGAAAAGAACATTTGTGAGAAGTATAAAGATCTGGAAAGGTTAAATAGGAATATAAGACACATTGCCTTAAAAACAATCCATAAAATTGAACATCTCAAAATTTAAAATAGGGTCAGGAAGGAAGCTCAGGTATTTGTGTGGCCATGCAAACTGGAAGACCTGAATTTTGTATAAAAACCCTGAGAGAAAACCTGATATGATGATGGGAACTGATATTCTCTGTGAGGTACGTGTTTATATGTAGATCCATTGAGCATATTGGCCAAAGATAGATACTGTCTTTACACATCATTATCTCTTGGGACTTACCTTGGTCTACCATATCATATAAAAAAAAAGTATATGAATAATTCCAAATACATACATGTACAAACACACACATAAAGGTTCCTATCCCATCAGAAATTTTTCTGTACAGTCAGGTAATCACCAGCTTTGCACTTAAACTGACATGTGATGCACTATGAGCCATGATTTCTGACAGCATCTTCTCCCTTAGTATAAGTTGAAGATCCCTACATAATTTAGAAAGTTGGAGCAATTTGGTTTATATCAGGACAGTTATAAAAATTTTACATAAAACTACAATCTTTAGGATATTTGAGAACTACTATCATTTATATATATGGAAAGGGAACCATAGACTTTGAAGCACATAGTTCCCTGGGAAACTATTAAGATGCAATCTGCAATCTGACACATACAACGGTCGGATTACATGAGAAAGTCTGTATGGCATTCTCAATATTTTTACTTATTGAGACAATATGAGTCAGGATGATAATAAAATCACAATATCCTGAAGATGTTCTTAACTTTTTTGTCTGCTCCAACTCTCGAGTCCTAGGAGCACAAGACCTAACATTTATTTACATAGTACTTATGAACAGCACCACGGATTTAAACACACTAAACAAAACATTATTTTTTCCAGTCATTCCTTTCCTTTACAGTTTGTGTTCAATGCAAATCAATTCCATAACATGAGAAGTTACTAAGAATCAAAGCATAAATACTCAAATACAATATACAATCAAATAGATGTACAACATTTAGGTATGAGGCAAGAGGGAGTGTTCATTCACACACACAGTAGCTTTAGGTCTGTGAACTGATAACCAATATATTCCAAATTTGACTATTCTGATCCATTGTTTTGTTTTTTGCTTTTAAAAAAAAGTATTTACAGAAATTGTATAAAAGACTTTGTGAATTCGTTGCAAGTTATCTTCAGTCTTCACATCCCAACTGCTAGGTTTATGGTTTTGGCTCCTCTGCATATTTGCCTTTAGAATTTCAAGATTCATAACAGACCACACTTTAAATTATGAAAACCCCTCAACATATGCAGAAATAAAAAGCAATATTTTGAAATTGGTGGAGGTCAACGTAATTCTGCTCTCTGGAACCAGTTTACTTAAAGGGATCTGGCACTCCGGTTGAGTGAAAAAAGATGATGGAAAACACCTACTATTTGACTTTTGAAGTAAGATTTATTCAGTGATGGCTGGATTTGGGTGTGGATTCCAATCCATCCTTGCCTGGCACTATTGGTGAAATTATTAAGGCCACTCCATGTAGTAAAAAGGAGATTTATTTAATGTCGTAACTTACAAATTAAGGGATAGGTAGGTCGCCGGGTCTGGGGAAGGTGTATCGCAGTCCAGTGGTGTTCTCTGGAGCTCTACTTGGCCCTCCTCCACCGTCCAGGGTCCCTGAACCAACAGAGAGCACAGGCCCATTCAGATCTTAGGTCTCCAGGCGCCTCCCTTGGCCCCAAAATTGTAGGCGTGACAGTTGCCGAAGTCTCAATGGGGGTTGGAACTTCCAAATCAAAGCTGGAATGGCTACCCACTACATGGCACATGTCAATTACTAATAAGGGTCAAATATAATGTCAAGCCTAAAGCCACAGGAGGGGGTATAATGCTCAGTTCCAACAAGAACAGCTCGGCAATGTGGAACTTAACTAGAGTTTAGCATATTAAATTAGTAGTAATGAGAGAATACACTGAGGATTTAAAGTAACACCTGGTAGTTCCTTCCAACATACACATAAATAGCACCAAAGAAGTCTTTTAATATCACCTAACTGTGTTGTGGCCTTATAGGTTGAATGAGCCAATGAAAACAATCTCCACCCTACATCCCATCCTTATCTCTACATAAAACCAATGCTTGATTTCAAGTTACAGTTTTAAGTGTCCACATTTCTTAACTCATATTCAAGGAAATCATGTCAACTTCAGGTGTTATCACTCTTCATCTTGAACATAAAACTCTAGCAGATTCAATATTGGCCTTCACCATCTGTCACATCCTTCACATGAATTCTCAAGGTTTTCTGTTGAGGTGTGGTAATAGCAGATTTGATGTGGACCTGTTTCTTCCAGGTCACACTGGACTTGTGGTTACCATTGGGTTGGGTCTAGAAGATGGGGAAGTAGAGACGTTTCTTGGCCTGAGTCTCTAACCACAGAGATGTAGAAGAGAAAGTGAGACCACGAGGAGACCCACCATTGACTGCAGGGCAATGCCACCTGCTTTGGTGTTGGCATTAGTTGGATTTGGGGCAGTAGAGATAGTCTGGTTACTTGAAAATGGTGCAACAGATGTTTGGTTGCAATAGATCTGCATGGGTAGGAGCAGTGCCAGAAGCAGCAACCCCAGCCCCAGTCTGGCCACCATCGCTCTGCCCATGTCTGCTCCATCAGCGTGAGGCGCAACTCTGGATGCTCGGTGTGTGGAGGTCTGTTCAGCTTGTGTGGGAGCAGGCAAGGTGGGCTAAACAAAAAATTATTAACGATCACTCCTATCAATGTCTTTTTAAACTAATTAAAAGTATAAAGTAAAAGGGGAAAGTATCCACTGGAGTGAAGCGCATGGTAATAACTACATTGGTAAAGTGATAATAAAACCTGGTATTGAGCATAACACTTAAAATGGTAAAATGTATTTCAATAGAAAAATTGTAAATATTCATAGAACTCAAAAGCTGCTTCAAAGAACCTAAAGTATTTATGCTATCCCGTATGAATACAATTTCTACACAAAATACCTTGCGATGTTTGAAGTGCTAGGAGAGAACATATAAGGCTCCTATCATGAAGAAATGGTTCAAATTGTTCATAAAAGTGTATCTAATTATGTAAATAGATTGAGACAAATGTATATTTGTTGGAAATTATCACTTAAATTTGAAAAATGTTTTAAAACTACAGCTAAATGATAAGAACTATCCACAACAATAGAAAATACCCACAGCAGGATGTGAAGTTAACAGGGATGGAGCCAGAAGTGGAATAATTTGGTTATCTAGTATTTTATTCCTATTTTAAAGTTTGAGAATCCTCAAAAACAATTTCCATAACACATGATAAATTTTCATGTGCACTAACAGAAAATAAGGATTGTTTGCTTATCATCTTTTTAAATTATTACATGAAAGATAACCTAATAAGAGATTAAGTCACCCCGGGTCATGTGAACGGAAAGGCTCCTGACGGACGCGGTCCCTCCTGGGCGCCACGTGAGCGCCGAGCCCGATCCTGCCATGGGGTGCTGTTATAGCAGCGAAAACGAGGACTCAGACCAGGATCAGGAGGAGCGGAAGCTTGTGCTGGACCCCAGTAGCACCCCCACCAAAGCCCTCAATGGAGCCGAGCCCAACTACCACAGCCTACCTTCAGCTCGCACAGATGAGCAGGCCCTGCTTTCTTCCATCCTTGCCAAGACAGCTAGCAACATCATTGATGTGTCTGCTGCAGACTCCCAGGGAATGGAGCAGCATGAGTACATGGACTGGGCAAGGCAGTACAGTACTCGCTTGGCTGTGCTTAGCAGCAGTCTGACCCATTGGAAGAAGCTGCCACCGCTGCCGTCTCTCACTAGCTAGCCCCACCAAGTGCTGGCCAGCGAGCCCATCCCCTTCTCTGACTTGCAGCAGGTCTCCAGGATAGCTGCTTATGCCTACAGTGCACTTTCTCAGATCCGTGTGGACGCGAAAGAAGAGCTGGTTGTACAGTTTGGGATCTCATGAAGAGAGGGGTCCTGGGACAGCTCTTCCCTCCTCTCCATCCCGTCTCCACCCTACCTCTTCTGGCCCCCAGCCTCACTGTGGCTTTCTACAGTACTTAACCTGCTACTAATCACAGAGAAGAATATGGAGGAAAAGAATAAGGCTAGAAGCCTGAGCAAGTAAGGACTAAGCAAGGGAGGGAAGAACCGATCGCCACTGGCCTTCAAGCCCTGGCTGGGGTGAGGTCGGGGCCCAAGAGGACAGGGCCTGGCAGATCTTCATAGTCATTGGGAAGATGGAGATACCACTGTAGGGGTGAACACCGGGAGACCTAGGGGATCCCCTTCCCACCCTTTCTCTTGGCCTCCAATTCACTCCTGTTCCCTTCCCTGACTTGGTGCTCAGAGACACCTCACTAGGGATTACCACCAGGGTCTAGATGAGCTTGAATCTGAATTGAGTTTGTATTTCTAGCACTCTGGGTTTTTACATGTTTGGTCTTTTTGTTTTTGTTTGTCACCCCTCAATAAAGGAAGTATATTAAAAAAAAAGAGAGAGAGATTAAGTCACAAAAGTTATTGTAATGCAAAATATCACTGGCCTCACATTTAATGACCATTTGTTATGCAGATCATAACGAAGATACCTAAGTATAGCCAACCAAACTGTGAGGAAAATAAACTGAAGAGGAAAAAAGACAAAATAAACCTACTTTCTGCATGAAATCACATGGGCATGCAACTATAATTGGATTTCAGTGAGCACATTGGCTGTGTCCATTACAGCCTAAGTTATCAAAACATACTTAGTATCTACCAAATTTTCACTTGATTATTTTCCCCCACCCTATTGTCCCTCAGCTGGTGACTTAGTACTTCACCCAGGTTTCAGGAAAACCACAATCATATAACAAGGACCTAAATTTATCTTTACTCCTAAGTGTCTACCATCTGACTCTCCACTTGGAACTTGCTTCTGCATTTCCATTTTATAGAGTTGTGTTCTAAATTGAATGCAAGCCATCTTCCTCCATTTCGGATTTTAATACTTGGATCCTACAGCTACAGAAGCGTCTGCATGAAATAAAGCAAATCTTACATCCTTCATAAAGAATCCTACATGGACATTTCTCTCCAGGAAATTCCACTCAATTCCACCAGTTTGTCCACCAATGTCCTCTAATCTTACAGGTGTCAAACTAACCCAAGAAACAACCCTCAGTGGCCACTATCAACATCAATGTGTTTTCCTGAACACATCTGTATCGGTTTCCAGATACTTAAAAACAGGAATCAAATGGGGGAAATGAAGCAAAACTGACAGAATCTACAAGGTTTCTAGCAAAAATTAAAGAAAATATTGTGAATCACCTGAAAGGATTGTAATATAAGAAGTGCCAACTCTGAGACAGCTAGGGAGACTGAATGTGACAGACCTAGGCCCTCTGCATGTGAGTGACAGTTGTGTAGCTTGGTCTGTTTGTGGGGTACCTAGCAGTAGGATCATGACCTGTTCCTGGTGCATGAGCTGGCTTTTTGGAACCTATCCCCATGCAGGGATGCCTTGTCCAGCCTTGATGCAGGGGGAGGACTTTGGTCCTGCCTCAATGTGATGACAGGTTTCGCTGACTCCCATGGGAGGCCTGCCAGTTTCTGAACAGAGAAGAAGCGGATGCAGGGGGGATAGACAGGAGATGGGGGAGGGAATGGGAAGAGAGGAGGGAGGGGAAACTGTGGTTGGATGTAAAATAAATGAAAAAAAAGGTAATAAAAAAGAGAAAAAAAGTCCCAACTCCAAATTCTCACATTCCTCCTCTCCAATCTGAAACTGCCAGCACACACAATCCCTGTCATTGTAATATCACATAAAGAACTCTGGAGTCACATTCATAATGATTTGAATCTTCAAAAACATTGGAATATTATTCTGAGGACAATTTTGAAAATTTGAAACTGGGGGGAAACCTGTCATGAAGTTATTTTGCCTGTTCAACTTCAAAAACTTTATAATGAAGACAAAATGGAGAAGCCTGCAGAACGGGTTGCTGTGTAACAGTTTCCTGGAAACTGAGATATTCCATCCTGAAGGGAAGCCAATTAAGAAAGAAAATAGGGATGTGAGGGCGATCTGGCTGCAACATCTGTCACCCCATTGATCGACAGGGTCGATTCGGCTGATCTGGCTGGCTAGGCGGGTGTCCCCTTCCTCCCTCACCGCTCCATGTGCATCCCTTCCGAAGCTGCGAGCTCGGTCGAAGAGGATGACCTTCCCAGAATAGAGGAGGACCGGTCTTCGGTCAAAGGTATACGAGTAGCTACGCTCCCCTGCTAGAACCTCCAAACAAGCTCTCAAAGAAAGGAAATAGGTACCTCTAAATTTCTTCAGGAAATCCCTAAAATTGTAAAGATTCAGTAGGTATAACTCCTTTGAAAAAACTTAGACTATTCATGTTGCCTAGAAGAGGCTCTAACCAACTGAGCCATCAAAAAAAGACATTGTCCATCTTGTAGATATGCCTGCAGGCTTGCCGTATGCTTCAGGTTTCTAAATTCATGAGATAGATCCCATTAAAAAATGGATTTTCATAATGTCAAAAAAAAAAAAGAACTCTGGAGTCACTGATAGTTATGCCCCAGTGATGGCACATGCTCTGGCAGGACAGTCATTTCTGCCCAGTCATTCCTGAGTCATACATCCTACATAAACCCATGTGCTTCATGGTCATGTAATTCATGTGCAGCATGAACATGTAATCTATACACATGCATGGAGTAGCCATGTGGACTCGAGTGCACATGTGCAGGTTAGCGCTTAAAAGGCAGACCCAGCATACCCTGCCCTCTCTTTTTTTTTTTTTACATGTTTTCCACAGGCCTGAGCACATCTTCTTTTGTTCCTTTTTCTTTTTGATAAAACTCTTGTTAGCGGGTTTGCCGTATTTGAGTCTTTTCCTCGCAGGGTAAGTAGACTGCAAAAACCAACATATTGGTGCTGTGACTCGGTTACCCTCCTGGCACTCTGAGCCTGGGAACGTGTGCTGAGGTTCTGCCCCGACCACCACAGTCTGCCTTTCATTTGCCTGGCTGCCAGAATTCTGCACACAACCCCGGCCCTCTGGTTGGTTCCAGCCAGCATAAACAGCCTCTTGGACCTGTGGGAATGACTATTCGTTGTCCGGTGCCCCACTGCTGTCTCTGAGGCTTGGGGGCACCCCCGGCCATGGCCTTCACTGGCTACAGCTGATCCCCAACTCTGGCTCAGGTTTCTATCCGTTTCCCACGTCTGCACTTTAAGATTTATTTCTCCCTGTCGGACCAGCTGTGCCCTCTGGCCGCAAACGGCCACACATTTCACTGGCCTGAGGAGGTGGTAAATGCTGTAGGACTCCCAGGGAGTCCCTGCCTGCATGAGCCTAGGCTCCCCCCCACTTGGCAAAGCATGACAGTGGCAAGTGCCCATTTATAGGCCCACTGTTAGTCCTGAGGACACCCAGAACTTTGACCTTGGGTCATTGCATTAATTCTTTTTATTTTTTATTTTTTCCTCTCTGCTGCAGACATGGGAAATAAGTCTTCTAGTCCCATCAGTCTCACCTGCCCCTAGGATGTGGTTTGGAAGCTCTGAAACCTCTCAGTTTAATGCCTTACTTAGATCCCTAAGCTTGTCCACCTCTGTACTAAGAAATGGCCCACGTATGTAGATATAACCAACTGTCTTTTTAAATAAGAAACACAGAACCAATGCAAAGAAGAAAGCCAAGAGCTCAGAGCTAAGAGCTAAAACCTTACCCTTCCTCCTGCAGTGGTCCTACCTCTCCGAACCAGAGCTACTTTCTCTGTTAAAATCTTTATACAGAGTTTCTGTTCTATTATTGATTGTAAACCCAACCACATGACTGCCTCATCACAGCCTGTCTGTATAGGCCTCCAGGTTTTCTATGATTGGAATTGAGATTAAAGGCATGTGTATCCAATACTGGCTGTATCCCTGAACACACAGAGACTTACCTAGCTCTGCCTACCAAGTGCTGGGATTACAAGCGTACGCCACCACTGCCCTGCTTTCCTATGGCTTGCTAATAGCTCTGACCCCTGGGCAACTTTATTTATTAACATACAAATAACATTTTAATACAAATAAAATATCACCATACTCCCATATGAGACTCTACATTAGAGATAATAAAAAAAAAAAACAAGCTTCAAAATACACCTGTAAATCTTCTTTATCCTGGGGCCACATTATTTCATCTATGAGGACAGTCAGCAAGAGCCCAGGAAAGACGCAGCTTGAGTGCACTTGCTTAAAACTATCTTCCATAATAATTACATGAAAAATGACAGGATGATGCAAATGTCTTCCAACAGAGGAAACCATGGGAGGTGAGAAGGAAAACATCCAGAAAATGATAATCCAGAAATGGTCCATTGAAAATCAATAGGACACCCTGCTCACTAAAATTGATGATTACCTATGTCAATCTGTCTTGTCAATGGCCTGGATGAGTCTTTGTTAATCATTAATGTCTGCAAACTAATTTTCTATCTATGTCTTCCTATAATCTCAAATACTTTCAGTCTCATTCCTGGGAAATTGATAGTCAGAATTCATCAACTCCAAATCAATTATGTAATATCAATGCTTAGATTAAGTTTCCCACTTACATTCTGAACTCTACCCTACTCTGTTATTATGTTGTCTGCTCAATGGTGAATCATTCATTTGGTATTAAATCCTGACCCCTCCCTACAACTGTAGAAAGAGTTTCACACTCTATTTATGCTTTCCTTTGAGCATGAAGTATTTAAAGAAACCCTTCCATTTTCAAAAAAAAAGTTAAAGCTCATATAGTCCACCAAGTATGTATTTGTTTACAATATTTTAAATGAAGTTAACCTGAGCAGGGGAAAGTGTCATGGCTATAAATTTAAATTTTGAAGGATTTTACATGTGTGTCTAACAGCTCAGACATAGATTCACATAGGTTCTGTCGTGTAGGGAAAGCATTTCTTCTTCCTGATTACAGAATCTAAGTGACATGGGTGCATATAGGAGGTAGCTCCTAACCACTTTACTGCCACACATATCCTCTACACTCTATACATAACAGATAGATATCATCATAGGAGGATTTAAATTTAGCTCTTTTAAGAGTCTTGTGGACACCTCTGACTATATATACATATATATCTGTTATGTATAGAGTGTAGAGGTTTTCCGTTCTGAATAAAATAGAGGCAAAATAGAGGCATTTACTGATAATCACAATCACCCACACTTCCTTTTTCTTGAGGAAAATTATAAGTGACTGTAGACTTGAGTCTTCCCAAAAGCTCTATTAAGCTTCTAAGTCTTCATACCTTGTGAGTCCAGCTTAGAAATAGGTTGCTTGCTGTGGTGGTAAGTGTGGATAAGGGCATGATGGGTGGACCTGATGTGGTTGGAAAGAACCTTCTGTGGTATGGGCAATATATGGAATATGGGATCTAGGGCAGCTGAGACTTCTACAACCCGATTCTCAGAAAAGACAAGTTTATTTTTTTTCCAGAAGTTCTGAGGACCAACAAGCCCATGCATACCTTGAGTTTGAATTTCTGTGTACCAGAGTTGTGAAAGAATAGAATTCTCATCTTTTAAAGCATTCCTTTTTTTTCTCTTTATTGTAACATTACCAGTAAAAGACATTATTTCTATAGATAGGTAGGCTTGTTGAAACTGTTTTCCACAAATAGTCACCTGGATAACTCTGAAGGAACCACACAATTGCTACTTTATGACTAGAATATTTATTATTCTCCTTTTGTATTTTGTGTCTGATACATGGAGTTATTATTAGCACTACAGACTATAGATCTAATCCTGGGTTCTGTCATACTTACGTTTCATTTACAGTTCATTTATCAGGGTTAGAATAGAAACTGAAACCTCTTATAATTCATTACACTGAAGAGAGAAATTTTGAAATGGGAGAAATGGTCATGGAAATAATAGAGGTCTTCAAAACTGTGATGCAGAGCAAAGATCTTGAGTCAGTCAGGTTCTGACTTAACACTAGTTTTTTTAAGTTACCTTATAAAATGCTGAGTTTCCTCAGAATATTTTCCCATAAGCTTATATTTTTATGGATTCTCCTCCCATTTTCTATGATTCCACAGAGTACACTTCTGCCTATTACACCTACTTCCCACCAGTTCCCATGTGTCCTAATTCTAGTCCCTTCTTTAAAGTGGTGCACACTTCCCTATGGGAGACTATTTCCAAAGTATCTTTCTGTATTAAAATATTTTAAGTGTGTCGTAGAAAATCACTGTTATTTTGATCATGTTGGAGAAATTATATGTGAAGAATGTTCATTCTTCTTTTGCCTATGCTTCAAGATAAGATATACAACATATGTAGATAAGTCAAACAAAATCTTTCCCTTTTAGTCCCCAGTGCTTGGCTCCATCCAAAGTACATATCTCACACCAAAAAAACCCCAAGAGATTAAGAGGTGAAATAATGTGAAAGACAGAATTTTTAAAAAAAACAGGAGCCAGGCGGTGGTGGTGCACACCTTTAATCCCAGCACTCGGGAGGCAGAGGCAGGCAGATATCTGTGAGTTCGAGGCCAGCCTTGTCTACAAAGTGAGTTCCAGGAGAGGCATAAAACTACACAGAGAAACTCTGTCTTGAAAAAGAAAACAGGGTAAATTGAGAGACTTGGAGAAAACCAGCTAAAACAGGAATTTAATGAAGACTCATAGCCTTAAAAACTTTTTAAAATTCATCATTTCTTACAGCTCAGAAAAAAAGACTGAGTTGTGAAGATAATTCAGATATTACTCATTGTTTCCCACACAAACAAGAGGACCTGAATTCGATGCAAACACATTTGTGAAAGTTCCAACATTATCGTACTTCCTTGTGTGCCCATATTTTGGATGTGTGAGAATAAGCAGATCCATGAGGGTGTACATGATTGTTTGTCATGTATGTACAATGATTCCAATAGTACATACAAATGCAGAAGCCAGTAAAGTGAGAACTCACAGAATTCTGGTCAATAATTTATTAAGGGATAAAATGGGAATAACATACTCACGAAGACAGAATGAAGCAGTGCTGTTGCCTTCTTGTCCCCTCAGGTAGAATGGAGAAAGCTCTGTCCCGGCTCACAAAACTGTGGCATCAGGAAACCTTCCACATCCCAAAGGAAGAGAGTTCCACCCTCTTCCTCAGTTCTTATCTGGTCACATACCCAGAGCAGGCCATTTCCATAGGGCTAGTCACCCCAATACCATTGGCTAAATGGATCGAATTCCCACAACACTTTCCCTTTTTGTCTAATTAAGAAGGTTCTAATCCTAATATAAAACTATGTACAATAAGAACAACTATAAAGTATTGTCCAGAAGAAAGAAAGTTAGTAACATAAACAAAAATGGAACTACAATCAATAAGAACAACATAAAGCAAGAAACACATTCTAGATGTCCAGACCATAGGTAATTAGCAAATTACAGAAATTACTCCAATAATTATCCTATCCTGAAGAGTCTAAGTCTTGTATCTAATATGTCCTTAGCTAAGATTTAAGAGGATTGTAACAGTAACTATCTAGTCTTCAACCATATCAAAGACCTTCAAACATATCAAGGAAAGTAATATTACCTGAGTAAACAGGAAGTACAAGCAAGCAACTCCTGAAAAATGCAAGAAATGACAGAAACAGCTGACTGCCCTGACAGCCACCCAACTGTTTCTCTTTAATGTTGGGACATCCAACTTTGGATATAGACCTATAATATCTGACAGACCATCTTCAGAAGCAGGAAATTTTGAAGGACTATGCTATCTTGTCTTGGCAAAGTTCAGCTGTAGCTAAAGTTTTCCTGACTGGCCCACAGTCAGGACAAATCTCTCTCACCCGCCAGTCCCACAGCCGCTCAGACCTGACCAAATAAACACAGAGACTTATATTGATTACAAACTGTATGGCTGTGGCAGGCTTCTAGCTAACTGTGCTTATATCTTAAATTAATCCATTTCTATAAATCTATACCTTGCCACATAGCTCGTGGCTTACCAGCATCTTCACATGCTGTTTCTCATCGTGGTGGCTGGCAGTGTTTCTCTGACTCAGCCTTCCACTTCCCAGCTTTATTCTCCTCCTCCCCCCTTGTCCCGCCTATACTTTCTGCCTAGCCAATGGCCAATTAGTGTTTTATTTATTGACCAATCAGAGCAACACATTTGCCATACAGAGCATCCCACAGCATTCAGCAGTCACTTTTCCTAGTGTCCTGCTTGTCTGGATTGGACAGCATGCTTACTGTCAGCAGTTGAGGCAAGGGCACTTTTTTACCCAATAGGCCAGTTTTGCCAAGAAGAAAACAAACTCCATATGGAGTGTCTTTGGAGCCAATCATCCTCTTAGGAGTAGATTGGTGCTGCCAGGAGCAGTCACGTCTCATGTCAAATGTTATTAAAACATTGAACATTACCTATCTTTGTGGAATATATCTCTGTGCACCTAGAAAATCTAACATGACTATAAGTATGACAACATGGGGGAATATTAACCTGTAATTATTATCAACCTATACAGCTTAAAGGGTAAAGCTTCACATTATAAAATAAACAATATTTAAACAGACATAACGTATAAGGACAATGACTTTGAAACTGTGAAAATATACAAAAATATCTTAATCAGAGGTAGAAATGTATAGTGCAATATAGCAAAAGTATCCTTAATACTCATCAATATACAAAAATATCTTAATCAGAGATAGAAACATATATATAATATATTAAAAATAATTTTGAATTTGTATCCCTATATAAATTATCTTAAACAAGAAGAGAAAAATAATTTTACATTTGCATCAGTATACAATAATCCATACCAAGGCAAATTAAATAAAACTGATAGTTTCTTTTGTAGTTTACAAGTAGATATAATAATCTACCTTATCATCCTATCATATCTATCCCCCCCTTTTTTATTCCAAATAAGATTCCTGAGTACCATCTTTATTGTTACACCTCCAACCCTATAACAACTTATAACCAACTCCTAACAGATGACAAATGAGAAAAACCAAAAATCTGTTGGGAGAGAAGGTGTTGATTTCTTAGAATTACTTCCTGCTGTGGGAGGGTGGGGGGCGATGGTATCTCTACCTCTATGAGATCCTATAAAAGACTAAAACAATGGTGAAGTCTCATGAGGACTGTAACACTTATAGCCAGTCTCTGAGTGATGGGTAAAGCTTATCTGAAGCTCTGGCTAGAGTGGTGTAGGATGGTAGACCATCTCAGCTAGTTACCTTGGAATTCTCCTGGGTAGTTTGTAGTCCAAGACTGATCTTTAAGTGGTGTTTATTGGCTCATGGCATTATTATGGACCAGGAAGAATCATTGTTGTGGGGCCCCATCATCTTTTTGGAGACTTCAGAGATCACTGTTAGGAAAATTTATTGTTCATTGTGGAAGACTTAAACATTAATATCAAAACAAAGTTTAAATTTTAAGATAGTACTACATGTAGTGGTATTTGCTCCAACCATGACCTTGGGCTCTATGGCCTGAAAGAAGTGGTGCTTCTTATCTTCATTTATGACCTCTTAAAAGGAAAGGGAGAAGGATCATGTGCTTCCTTCTCCCTGGTGTGATCAGATGGCCAGGTGCATTCACTCCCAGACAGAATAGAGGACAACTTCAGCTGTTTACTCAGTTCTGTATTTGTGAGTGTATTTCCTCAATTTATATCTTAATAAATTCCTATTGCCCATTAAATAGACTCATGTGAGTTGATCTTAACAAGTGGCTCCCATATGACAAAAAGACCCCACACTCTCTGTGGCTCCTACATACAGTGGCAACTCTAGCAGATTTGTTCAGAGGCTCACATGCTCACTGCAGGCCCACCTTGCTAGCACCAGCAGCCACTCACTCCCAAGTAAACCATGGAGGTTTAAATTAGTTACAAACTGTTTGGACTATGGCTCAGGTTTCTTGCTAGCTAGCTCTTACATCTTAATTCAACCCATTCCTATTAATCTATGTTTTGCCGCATGGCTTCGTGGGTTTACCTGTTCTCTCACATCTTGCTTTTCCTGGCAGTGGTTTGGAGCATCTTCCATGACTCCTCTTTTCTTCATCTCTGTCTTCAGTTTGAATGTACTGCCTACCCTTATACTGCCTTGCCATTGGCCAAATAGCTTTATTTATAAACCATTGAGAGCAAAACATATTCACAGCATACAGAAAGACATTCCACAGTACTTCCCATTTTATGTCTAATCAAAAAGGAAGGTTTTAATTTTAACATAGTGAAATTATGTATAACAAGACAGTTATCAAGCAAGAATTACAGTTACAACATTTACTCTACTTGTATTAAAGAAAACACTCCATCACCTATCCTATATTTATAAGTTTTATATCTTATTTACCTTTTATCACAAGGAAGACCTCAATTATAACAATCTAGTCTTCAACTCTATCAAAGACCTCAGAAAGTTATAATATTACCTAAGTAAACAGGAAGTGCATTGTAAGCAATTTCCAAAATTCTAGAAATGACAGAGACAAGTGGCTGCCTGGACAGTCACTCAAAGTTTCTCTGCAACTTTGGGGCATCCATCTTCAACCTACAGGCCTAGAGTCTCTGGCAGATTTTTAGTGAAGCAGGGAATTTGAAGAACTGTTATATCTATTTTGGCAAGGTTCATCAGTCATTTTTCTCTGTGTCCTGCTATGGTGGTATTTTACTTGTACTGAAATGTGATTTTAACTGTATGTTAATAAATAAAGTTGCCCGGGGGTCAGAGCTATTAGAGCCATAGCAAGAGCATGGCGGTGGTGGTGCACGCTTTTAATCCAAGCACTTGGTAGACAGAGCTAGGTAGATCTCTGTGTGTTCAAGGATACAGCCAACATTGGAGACACACGCTTTTAATCTCAATACCATAGAGGACCTGGAGGGCTGTACGTACAGGCAGTGACGAGGCAGTGACGAGGCAGTCACGTGTTTGGGTTTACAACCAATGAGAAGGCAGAACAGAAAGACTATATAAAGACATACACACAGAAAGTAGGCCCCTTTTTCGGAGAGCTCTCTTGGCTGAAGAAGGAAGGATAAGGCTCTTAGCTCTGACCTCTTGGCTTTCTTCTCTGAATCGGCTCTGTGTTTTGTTCCATTCCAACTCACAGAACCTTGGCATCAGGAAACCTTCTGTGCCCCAGAGGGAGAGAGTGCGACCCTCCTCCTCAGTTCTTATAGGGTGGGTCACATACCCAGAGCAGACCACACTCACAGGGCTAGACACCGCAATACCATTGGCTAAACAGATCGAATCCCCACAAGAAGCCAGAGGTCATCTTGCTCAATCACTGTCTGCCTTACTCCATTCAGAGCACAACTGTCACCAAGACTCAGCTGAATCCCAGTCAATCCTCCTGCATACAACCTTACTGAACTTAGATTGGGGTTCTACAAAACCACACTAAGTTTCTTAGGCATGCTGGGGATTTGAATCAGGTCTTCATGTTTGTAGAGGAAATGTTCTTTTACACATAGCCACCCTGAAATTTTTAAAGTTTTATTTGCATTGTCATGTTGGGTTAAGATGGTAAAAACCTTACAATACAATCACTGGATGTTTGGATTCTTTGAAAACTGCCTTTCAGCTTTATGTCCACTTCAGCTTAATTGTTTTGGGGTGGTTTTAATTTTTGATTGTTTTGATTTTTGCTGCTCTTCACATATTTCACATGTCAGTACTATGTCTGAAGGAGAGCAGGAACACATTTTTCTCCTTGTTCAGAATGGCTGTTTGTCTTGCTTTGGAAAAGCTACGTAACCTCATGTGATGGTATTTATTGTCAATTCTTGTTTTTTTCTCTTGCTCTTAGTAGTACTCTATGAAAAATTCACACTAGATTTTCCATAAGCTTTTCTTCTTGGTGTCATGAACTTTATATTGTAATGGCAGTCTCAGAATGATTTGATTAGATTTTTAAGCAGGATAAAGATATAAAATCTACTTTCACTCTTCTATAAGTATATAGCCAGGTTTTATAGAATAGGCTATTGTTATTTCCAGTGTTGTTTTATTACACCTTTGTCTACAATCAGAGAACAGTCAATTATTTCAATTTGTTGTGCAAAAGAACCATCTTTACAAAAATACTGACTTTTAGTTGTTTTTGAAGGCCATATCATGTCTAGTTTTAACTGTCATCTTGGCACAATTTATAATCACCCGATATTCTAATTGTCTATTGGTTCTTGAGATAGAACACATACATAAAACACACACACATACAAATAGTGAACAATATTAATTTTAAAAGAGGTAATTTGAGAGATGGGAGCCCTAAGGAACTTCAGAAGGACTAGAGAGAAAAGAGAAGAAAATAATATAAATAAATATTTAAATAAAAATAAAACTGGAAATGGAATAATAATAAAGACAACAGACACACTACCAATAACAACATAAAAATAAATTAAAGTTATTTAGAATCATTTGTGATGAAAAATTAAAAATAATAAAACAATCGTGTTGATAGGATAAAAGAAAAAATTCAGTAAATGGAAAATAGAAACAAGGTAAACAAGAAAGGAAGAGAAAGAAAGCCAGAAAATAAACTCTTATGACACAATATGGGAAAGAAACAAAAAAAACTTACATAGTTAGAAAGAGGAAGAAAATTGCACACATGAAATATTTAAAAATATGAAATATTTGAGAATGAAATTAATTGAAACCAGCATTTAAAATATAGAAAATGGTTAAAGGAAGAGAGAAAACAAACAATTAGATATGTGTTATGTCAGTGATATTAGTCACGTATAATAATGTCCTCTACTTTCACCTTCCTATGGGCTATGTATGTTCTGTGTGCTAGATATGGACTGGGCTCATTAAAGTATTGTCTTCACAAACAAGGCTGCATTCAACAATAGACCATAGTCATTTATACAGAAGAAAGTACTGCAAACTTCAGCAATTTATGTGTATGTGAGCTAGGCACCACACGACTTCCTATAGAATCCACAATCTTTTTACACTGAGGAAAAGCAGAACTCTAAGAAAAATGGAGTCTTTGAGTCATGGTACCATGGGAGACAAGAGGAAAATGAACCTCAGCATAGGCATCTCTCTGTATTCAGAACCCAGTAAGATGTGAGCACATCTGTAGGGAGAAACCTGTGGCCTCAGAATTCTTAGTCCCATAGTACATTAAACCATGTAGAGATTTTTTTAAAAATGACATAGAGGATAAGAAATTTGTTGGCTCTGGACTCAGTATTCCTATTCTTTGGCAATGTCTACAAGAAATAAGCTCACTTCTAATCACAGAGGGTGAGACACCAAACCCTACACCCATCCAGATTGCTATATCTTTACATTAATCCGATAATCTGCATCTGAACAGGCCAGTGTTCTGTAGGGCCCTGGCCCTCCCATTTTGTGTAAGCTGCTACCTGCTTGCCTACCTTGACCAGATGTCCTCCCTATGCTGATTCCTGCCAGTTTCCTTCTTCCTGAACGCTCACCAGAGGTTCTTTGTGTATCCTGCATTTGGTATAAACAGCTTAGATGCAAGAATATAGAACATTGGGTAGCGAACTTCTGCCCTCCAGGGATCCTCCTGTATTTAAGGTTTCTTCCCTCCTTCAATAAATGGCATTCAACGTTCTGCTGTAGCGAATGACTCCGCTGTTTCTTTTTTTTTTTTTTTCGGTTTTTTGAGACAGGGTTTCTCTGTGCAGCTTTGCGCCTTTCCTGGAACTCACTTGGTAGTCCAGGCTGGCCTCGAACTCACAGAGATCCGCCTGGCTCTGCCTCCCGAGTGCTGGGATTAAAGGCATGCGCCACCACCGCCTGGCCGACTCGCTGTTTCTTGTCTCTATTTTTAATCCACAGGCCCTCGCTCGGACATGGTGAACAGGTGGTGGTAGCACGGGCGCTACCACTACAGTGTTCATGAATGTCTGTTGTAGCCCCCTGCCACACACAAACTCAGTCAGAATGTCCAAACGCTCCTTGGTTTTTGACTGGTTCATATCATGTTCTCAGAAGGACCTGGGTAATAAATATTACTTTAAGAACTGTGAATCCATGCAGTTCCTGTATTCACAAATATAGTCTGGCATGAAAAAAAGAAATTGTCACAGAAAATTATTCCAATAGGTTAACATACCTGCCACCAACGCAGGCTCTCCTTTGCCAAGCAAAGCCAGTCTCAGCAACTGAGCTCCTTGACAAGATGCTTTACCTTATCTTTTTAGTCTGTTGATATCCCATTTCCTTTATAATCTACTCAAAATCACTATCAATATTTTACTTTCCATTGAAACAGGCATCATATTCCAAATTATGAAAACAGGAATCCCAAAGTTAGGCTAAAATAAACAAAAGTTTTTCTGGCCAAGGTTCAGAGTATAAAGGTGGAGAATGCTAATCACTAAATGGGATACCTACATCAAATCAC
This sequence comes from Peromyscus eremicus, assembly GCF_949786415.1. Taxonomy (NCBI): domain Eukaryota; kingdom Metazoa; phylum Chordata; class Mammalia; order Rodentia; family Cricetidae; genus Peromyscus; species Peromyscus eremicus. The sequence continues at coordinate 193,777,714 of NC_081416.1, forward strand.
CTCTTCATAAGGCTCATGAAGGGCAGTGAAGAATAGACAGCAAGATTATAAGACACATATATGGTTGTTTATTGTAAGGAAACAGTTTCCTGAGAACACAAGGATATTTTCGAATATGAACTCACTGTAAGTGTGACAGCATACACAAGCCTACTACAGCACGAGGACCAAACTGCAGCATGGAGATGGGAGGTAATCATGAAGTCCTACCCCTAGCTGAGAAGCAAATGGCATTTGGTATATGAATTGGGAAACCAGAGTGAATTTTCTTCACAAGGTATATCTCTAGAAATTGAACAATGTTTCAGTGGAAGGCCACAATTTTAGGAAACATGACAGGACTCATTTTACAAGATGATTGAAAATACAGAAGGTTCTGTGGTTTGCAGATGGGGGTTAGATCTAGGGTAACTTGAGGAATATGATGAAAATCTTCAAAATCCAGTGTACAAAATCCTCAACGAGCTAATAAGAGTAATTCATTAATCCAGGGTCAAACCTGGTGAGTTTGAAGTTGCAGGCAAATGTGGTGGTATTTTACTTGTACTGAAATGTGATTTTAATTGTATGTTAATAAATAAAGTTGCCTGGGGGTCAGAGTTTTAGAGCCATAGCAAGTGCGTGGCAGTGGTGGCGCACGCCTTTAAGGACCTGGAGGGCGGTACATACAGGCAGTGACAAGGTAGTCACGTGTTTAGTTTACAACCAATGAGAAGGCAGAACAGCTAGACTATATAAAGACATACACACAGAAAGAGGCCCTTTTCGAAGAGCTCTCTTGGCTGAAGCAGGATTGCTGAAGCAGGAAGGGTAAGGCTCTTAGTTCTGACCTCTTGGCTTTCTTCTCTGAATCGGCTCTGTTTCTTATTTAATAAGACGGTTGGTTACATCTACAGGCAAATTATGTGACAAAGCACCTGTAATTGTTAAAGAGATTTATGGGGACATGTCCATGAGGTAGGCATGGGAGATTGTCTTTGAATGCCATACATCAGCATCTCTTACTACCAGAGTTGAAGCAGTTATGTCAACCTCATCTAGATGACAACGCAGATGAGGCCCATCAGATGAAATGCAGAATTGAGAAGACCCTCCTGAGGATGGAGATGGGGTAAGAAATCCCTATTGATGCACCAGCTAAGCAGTATTAAGAGAGAGATTCAGATTAGCCTGGGTGGATGGAGCCTGCAACAAAAGCCACATGCCTCTGACGGAGAGCTTGTCTGTGCAAGGCATGAAAGGGAGCTGGATAGTTGATGATACTCTTTTACTATAGCAGATGTCACAGTGTATTGAGAAAAGGTTTCTTCCAGATGAGGGCTTTATTTTTCTGAAGCTCCCCTGGAATGAATCTGACCTGATACTCACAGTGAGTCAGAGAGTTAATGTGTGAAGGAAGTATCCTTGCAAGCCCTAGTCAAACCATAGCTATTATGAGCTCCAAAGCTAGAGAAGAGGTATGATTTTTTAGTTCCTTCCTGATATTAGTCACCTTCTCATTCTGATTTTGATACAATAAAGCATATGTGTAGACACACTGAAGACTAACTGAGACTTCATTCATCCTACAGTATGGTGATATTTTATTTGTGCTGAAATGTGGTGATATTTTATTTGTGCTGAAATGTGATATTTTATTGGTATGTTAATAAATAAAGTTGCCTGGAGATCAGAGGACATAGATAGATAGCCATAAACAAAAGTCAGGCAGTGGTAGCACATGTCCTTAATCTGATCACATGGCAGGCAGAGTCTCTGTGTGTTCAAGGACACAGCCAAGCATGGTGACACACGCCTTTAATCCCAATACCAACTATGGAGACCTGCAGGTCTTACAGACAGGCAGTGACAAGGAAGTGAGGTGGATGGGCTAAGAGCCAATGAGAGGGCAGAACAGTAAGGCAAGAAAGACACAGGTTAGACAGGAAGAAGCTGGTTCTCCTGGGAAGCTACGGTGGCATGGTGAGCTAAGGTTAGCTGGTTGCTCTTCCTATTTCTCTGATCTCTAAGGCTGTATTTGGCTCTGTGTTTCTTATTTAATAAGACTGTTTAGAAATTCATCTACAATACACCACCAATCACCAGCATGTGGCTTGAGTCCCCTATGCGTTTAACCACTATTAGGAAAGAGCTGACATTTGGCCATGCTTTACATCACTATGGGTTCTTAGCAAATCTCTTGGCTCTCTTGGTAAATGCTACCAGATAGATTAACATGGCTTCTTATCCTTGCATTGTACAGGTAGATAACAGTTTACAATAAACCTTTCTCAGACTTAACTGTTCAGAGTGTGTAATGTGGACTGGAGCACATCTTCTCTAAATATTCCTAGTTTTGAAAGCATTCTGTTTAATCCCAGCACTTGGGAGGCAGAGCCAGGCGGGTCTCTGTAGTTTGAGGCCAGCCTAGTCTACAGAGCAAGATCCAGGACAAGCACCAAACTACACAAAAAAAACCCTGTTTCAAACAACCAAAAATAATAATAATAAAAATAAAGAAAGCATTCTGTCAGCTACATGCATGGAACAGTCTTTATGTTTGTTTGTTTTTGTTTTTCAAGACAGGGTTTCTCTGTGTAGCTTTGCACCTTTCCTGGATGTTGCTCTGTAGACTAGGCTGGCCTTGAACTCACAGAGATCCACCTGCCTCTGCCTCCTGAGTGCTGGGATTAAAGGCGTGCGCCACCACTGCCCAGCGCATGGAACAGTCTTATGGTGACCAAATTAAAGTTCAGTCTCATCTTGATGTCTGCCGCATTGTATTTATAGGAGTTGAATGGAGTTACAGGTCAGGAATGTAACTCAGATATAGAGCACTTGCCTAATAAGTACAATGTGCTAGGGTCAATCTTAATATTTTAGGGTTGAAGGGGATGGATAATTAACCCTGTTACATCATATGGAGTGGCATACAGCAAACTGGACATTTCATAGAAGCTCCATTACTTGCCCTTAGTTAACTGTGGCAAACATTCATATTGGGAATAAAGTTTTCCAAAGAAGGATACATATACACAGACACCATAAACATAGATACATATCTTTTTGTTTGTTTGTTTGTTTGTTGCCTGAACATAAAAACAGATTATAATTTAAAAGTCCAGGGTTACTTTAAACAGTAAAATATTTTCTCTGTAGAAAATTGTATAAATGATAACATTTCCCAATAAGCCCTTTTAAGCCAAATGATAGCTGAATTATACATATAAATATTGATTAGTTTCTGAGATACTGAAGAAACCTATCTTCATCTGTTCATAGAGTTATGTTTTACTTAAGTTATGTAAGTGAGATTCCTATTCATCTTCCCCTTCACTGTTAGATTTACAACAGACATTTTTCTATAGGCTGATCCATATTCTAAAAAGATTTTAGCCTCCCCTCCTGAGGCCAGCATTTTCTTTCATCACCTTGATAAAGGACAAATTTTTATCTTAATGATGAAATGTTTCACTAAAGCTTGCCCAGTGATTAGGTAAAACCAAAGCTTTTTTTTTTTTTGGTTGTTCCAGACAGGGTTTCTCTGTGTACCTTTGGAGCCTGTCCTGGAACTCACTCTGTAGCCCAGGCTGGCCTCAAACTCACAGAGATCCACCTGCCTCTGCCTCCCAAGTGTTGGGATTAAAGGCGTGCGCCGCCGCCGCCGCCGCCGCCGCCGCCGCCGCCGCCGCCGCCACCAACAACAACCAGTTTAGACCAAAACTTATTATAAGCCACAGTCATCCTAGGGTCTCCCCTGCTAGGCAGCCTCCCTAGATCTGTGGGTTGCAGTCTGATTGTTCTTTGATGTATACATAGATACATATCTTATTAAATTCTGTGGTTGAGGTTGATAGTCAAGAAGATAACTAAGCAGGTAAATGTAATGCACACAAGCTTGCAAACATGCATTCATTTCCCTGGGAGCCACCTTATTAATGAAGAAAAAACTGCCACAAATTGTTTTTTGGGTTGCATATAGGTGGGGGTGTCTTGTCTCGGCCCACTGAAGCTAACACATCTGGTAGTAACAGAAAGATTAGAAGTCTGAGGCAAGCCTGGCCTACATGAGTCCCTATCTAAGACAACAGTATAAATAAAAATGAAGAGCCTGTCTTCAATGTGGTGAGAAAGTTGACAGAGCAATATATGGAAATGTGGACTGACCTGTGTGCACTCAGGTCCTGGCTCCCAGAGGATATAGCAGTTGGGGAGCAGAAAGTTTCTTCTGTTTGATAGACAAGTTTGGATTTCCTGCAGCAGGCAGAACCCTCCCTATTCACTCAGCAGAGCCAATGCCTTAGAGACAATTGCTTTGGTGCCTTTCTACAAGGGAATAAAAGCATGCTTGAATTAAAGGCTTGCACGACCACTGCCTGTTGTCAGCCACAGGGAATCAGTAGCGTTGCAGAAAACTGCCACCTCTAGGTGTCGCCCGACAACCGTCTGGATCATCAAGGAAACAACACAAAGCGCTCGCTCACTCGCTCGCTCACTCACGCCAAGCACTCTGGCACTCTGGAGGGTCCTCCCATGATCAGGCCCCCCATGGGGGACAGGACAGGGCACTCACCACCTCTCCCCAGTGGCAAAAACGCTAGCTGGCCGTGGTTGCACCGGGACACAGCGAACGTGGCCTGGAGTCAGGCCGACCCCCTCAGGATACAAAAACGAAAGTATGAAAGAAGCTATGAAAACAGGCGAATCGCTCTCTCAAACAGAGAGTGTTCCGCGTGAAAGAGTGTGACTGACCGATCGATCCGTTACTCCTCGGAGTATGTGGGGCGGGCGAGGGGCTGCCAGGCACAACTAGGGGATGGTGGCATCCAAACTCAGTGTGAGGGAGGGAGGGAGGGAGGGAGGGAGGGAGGCGGCCGGCAAGGGCAGTTCCATGTGCCTGCCATTTAGATGGATTTCCTTTTAAAGACATTTCACCGCCTGCTTGGGGTTTGGTTTTTGTTGTGGTGTTCCTTGCCGCCACCGCCACCCACCCCCACCCCCACTTCTCAGACTAAATACCAAGTTAAAGCAAAAATTAAAACAGCACTTGTATTTTCTTTCCAGAGATAATACATTGTCACCATGTTTTGTTTTGTCTTTTCGCTTGATTCAGAATATATATATATATATATACATTTCATTCATCCACTCACTCATTCGTCTGTTCATTTGTCTGTTTTCACACCAGGATGGCTCCTACTTGCTATGTTGCTATGTTGCTTAAGATGGTCTTCTGAGCCTTCTATTTCTTCAAAAGAGGATCTTTCACATAACCCAGGCTGCCCTTGAACTGGCTTCTGCTTTCCCTTGTTCTGTATTTGTTTTTTGAAAGTTGATTGTATTTATTGGTTCAGTCTGTCTGAACTGTCTGTCTGTCTGTCTATCCAACTACCTACCTACTTACCTACCTGCCTGCCTGCCTACCTAGCTAGCTATTATTTTAAATGCAGGATTTTTCACATACCCAGGCTGCCCTTGAACTAGCTTCTGCTTCTTTAAACTCAAGCATGTTTTTAAAAGGAAAATGCAAACTCCCTGTATCATGCCAGATAAAAGAGCCATCTTCTGCTATGGGACAGGAGAAAAGCCAAATTAATTAAGGGACTATTCTATTACTAATCTCAACTCTTTGATTCTATTCTGATTCTTTAAACTTTTCTTAAAGTATAAATTTTATATCAAAATTTACAAGATTAATATATAGATATATATACATTTTAAACTTTGTTAAGATATGGTCAAAAAGTCTGCAGGGAACCATGACTATGCCTAACAGCAACTTTGAAATCTTCAAAAAGAAGACAGGTCTCCACAAAGATGATTCCACATGGACTATGATAAAGCCATTAACCTGGTTAACACCAAGGAAAGATCTACATTGGACTACAAACTGGTCAGGACAATTTTGAGATGACTAGCTGAGATGATCCAGCCTGACAGACTACTCGAACAAGAACTTGTAACAAGCCCTACAATTTCCTATTATACAGAGACTGGACAAATGATATAGGACTTGACAATTAACTCAAAAATTTTCTTTTCAAGATTCCCTAAAGACATCTTCACCCCTTGAAAGCAAAAAGAAAAAGAGAATAAGATATGAGATAGATCATTGAATCTACTCTGAGAAAAAAGATAAAGAAATAATAGGATAAATAGGTAGATCACTGAATCTACACTGGAGAAAAAGGGGAAGATATAAAAATGACAAAAGGTAGACTACTGAATCCATTATGAAAAGAAAAAAGAGACAATATGGTTATGATAAGATAAAAAGGGAGATTATGGAATCTACTTTTAAAAAGGAGCTACTTGTTTTAAATAAGATAAGTAATGAAAAAATTTTGATCTGAGTTTATCAGATGTTACTGGACTGGACATTGTTAATATATGTAATGGAGTTTTTATCTGAATCTGTCAAATGTTAATGGACTAGACATCATTAATGTAATTTTTGGCTGTATATATTGTATATACTTATTAGATAGATTTTCTTGTATTATAAGCCTTTTTTAATTATAGACAAAAAGAGAGAAAATGTGTTGGGGACCGATTCCTGACAGCAGTGTCCTTACTTTATCAAACCTTACAAAGGCAGGAAGTTCCTGGCCTAACCCGCGGGCTGTACAACTTCCTGGAGTACCTGCTAATCAGCCAGCTGCAGGGGCCTGGGACCAAAGTGACCTCACCCTCCCTTAGGAATTTTCCATCCTTCTCTCCGTGCTTCCCCTGTTCCCCCTCCCTGCCTGAAGCCCTGTTTATAAGCCTCAACACCCAGTCAATAAACGGAGACCTCGACGCAACTCAGAATGTCTCTGTCTTCCTTTACGCGCCTGGTCTCCTTTCTCTCTCGCCCCCATTGATCTTTCAGGAGGTGCCTCCTCGGGTCTCATCAAATAACCTGGCCCGCGGGACCGGGCAAGTGGCGCCCGAACGTGGGGCTCGAGGCACGGTGACCTGCCGGACGACGGACAACGGAAGGGGCCCCCGGAGAGGATTAGGGTAGAGACGCCCGGACCGCATCACTCGTGCAACGCGGGAGAGTCTTGAGGTAAGTATGTCGTCCCATCGATCATGGGCAAAAATTTATCTAAAGAGGCTGTTTTTCTAAAGGAGATGAAAAGGTAATCTTAGGGAGAGAGGAATAAGAGTTAAGAAAAAGGATTTGATAAAATTCTTCTAATATGGGGAGGAGAAATGTCCCTGGTTAGTGATTAATGGACCAGGAAATCACCCTTTGACTTGGAACAAGGTTGGAAAAGATATTAACAAATTACTCAGAGACGGGGAAAATATCCCCGACGCCTTTTTTAGTTTTTATGGTGTGATTAGAGATGTTCTAAAGGAAACAGAGAGATGGGCGTGTTTCACATTTACTAGCCCTTGCAGAGGATTTTCTCTCAAACTCCCCCTTGCCTGACACCCAAGGGTCCAGAGGTTTATTGACATCTACCGGTAAGAGCGCTCTCTGTCCTGTCTGTGTCTCTGTCATGTTACTTTTGTTTTGTACCGGTCGACCGATTTGTACTTTGCAGGCTCTCACTGGGGCAGACGTGTCCGGACAGTGAACCTGGCGGCGAAGGGAGACGTCCCAGAGCCCTAAGGCCACCTCAGAGGTGATGATTTGGTTTAGGAGCATCTTTGGGTATCTTCCCCCACGGTGGGAGGAAGTGCCACTTTGTATTTTGTCCCAGGAAATTGTCAGAGCCATTTTATGGGGGTTTTTTTTGTATGTTTTGTTGTGATCATTGTTACTTTACTCTCTCCTTCTCTTCAAAAAAAAAAAAATTTAACTAAACGAAAAAAGGGGAACTGCTGCAGGCCGCAGGAATATATCATAAGAACTCAGCTGGTTATGGCAAAGTCACTACCTGGAGGAATCAGGAAATTCCTCCAGAGGAAGTCAAATCCTAAGGAGTTTTTGGTGTTACTTGGCTTGTTATATATCAGCTGTATTCTGTTATAAAAATCATGTGTGGCTTCATAGTTTTCCCAATTGATTTTTCCCTAAGAAGGGCTAACAATGTGCACTGATCACTCTCTAGACACACACATTCCAGGCATTTGGAGAACAGCCCCAGGAAAGGCTTTCTCTGGAATCAGATATCTCCCCTAGCCATTTTCAAGGACTAAAGGAGACACCACCCAGGTGGTCACCCAACTTCCGAGGACTAACAGTGATAACCACCCACAGGCGAGTCTCCTGACTTAAGGTAAATTCCACAAGGAGACACCGCCCAGGTGGTCACCCAATTTCCGAGGACTAACAGTGATAACCACCCACATACAAGTCTCCTGACTTAAGGTAAATTCCACAAGGAGACACCGCCTAGGAGAGGTGGATGTTAAGTAATAGCTTTACACAATTTAGCTTGGACCCTCCCTTTTATATACCAGGACTTCCAGGGCACAGAAAGGAAAAAAAAAAAAAGAGAGAATGGAAGAACTAGATGGGTAAGAACTTGAGAGGAACAAACTGAGATGGGGAAGAACTAGATCGAAGGGCTAGAAGAGAGGACTAGAGGAACGAGATGAAAGATGAGGAAGAGCCAGATGGGGAAGAACAAGATGAGGAAGAGCCAGATGAGAGAGAAGGAGATGGGAGAGGAGCTGATAGGGGAAAGAACTAGATAGATGAGAACCTAGAAGGGTCAGAACTATATGAAGAAATTAAGATAGAACCTAGAGGTAGATAAATATAGAGAAATCAGTCAAGAAAGGAGCTAGACATGAGAGCAGAATAGAAGCTGTGTAGAGAGAGAACTGTCACAGAATAATAAAGTGTATGAACAAAACAAAACAACAACAACAAAAAAAAGGTGCATGTCTGACTGACAGGGATGTGGAAGCCCCTGATGTCTGTTTGATCAAGGACAGAGATCCTCGAGTCTGGATTGTTTTTGATGTGATTGAGCCTGGAGGGTCACCCCCCCCAGAGCACGTCAGGCTGTCATTGTTCTTGGAGCTTTGTTGGTTGTCTTGTTGGGGCAAAGTTTTTTCGTGTGCCCTTGGTCTTGTGTGTAATGTATTAATTATTCTCATTGTTGACTTGACTGTGACGGACGCTATGGGACAGTTCCCTTCTTCTCTACTAGACCTTTGCCTAGCCCACTGGAAGGATGTGTGAGCCACAATAGAGGGAACTGGGTTCCCCACCCCCACTCCCTGATCGAACTGAGATAAACAGGTAGCTCCTGCCAGGTGGGGCTTGCATACTGCAAGAGGGGCTTGCTGGCTATGAATGAGGCCCTTGTCTCAGTGCTGATGTTCCGGTTCTTGGATTGTCTGTGTAAATGTTATTTGTTTCTGTCTACTAACCTCCCTTATTTTCCTAGAGGAAGAGGAGGAAAGAGAGGCATAACAAAGGCCATCTCCGTCCCTCCCTAGCTCTCTTGCTATCAGGACTGCAGCCAGCCGGCTGCTCTCAGGAGGGTGGGGTGCGTGCTCTCCGTACAGGCAGGCAAAGATGGGAGCTTTGGACAGGGCAATGGGGACTGCCTGCAACTGACAAAAACTGTGTGAACACTAAAGAGAGAATCTGACCCTCCCTTCCTTTACTGTGATAACTTCAAGGTCTCTTCTGCCGGCCAGCCACTTCTCTTGTTAACCCTTCTCTGTCCTGATATTGCTTAAAAAGAAATGTTAAATTACCAGTTCAAGATACTGGGAAAATTATGCTTTTGTTTCCACAGGAAAAATAAAAATTTACATGGGTTTTGGTCATTTGAGTTCAGTGGGTTACAAATACTTGCCATCATTTAAGAGAATTGGTTTCAAATTATTGTTGGTTAAGATAAAATATAATATTTTTATAAAAAATGACTTGAGATATATATATATATATATATAACATGTTTCAGATATCTTTGTCTTGCTATTCTGCTGTTACATTGAGACTCCAAAGGGTCATAGTTGTAAAATGTCTGTCTACTCTACAGGTATGAATGAAAAATGTGGCCACATGTATGTTTGGTTTTGAATGTCTGAGTTTGCATGTCCTTTGTGTTAAGAAATACAAGTTAATACTAGTCATCTGGCTATTCAGATACTAGTTTAAAGCATAAACTGTTCTACTTAAAAAAAAAAACTGAGAGGTATATTTGACTAATATATCTATAGGAGAACAAATTGGTCTGGTTATTGTTACCAAACAGAGATATTTTCAAGATTAGGCCTAGATTTGTTTGGCTCAGATACATTTAATAGATAATGGTCCTCAAACCTGTGAAAGATCTGATGAATATGGCATTTACATTATTTGATAAAAAGCTTACTATAGCAAACAGAGACTCTGAGCTCCCCAGCTCCTAGCAATGACTCCCAAGGTCTCCAAAGAAGAAATGGAACAATGACAAGAAGATGCCACCTGAATTGTGGACAATGCTGTCCTGACACCTGTCCTGCCAACACTATGAAGACTATAGGAGCCTGGGATGATGACAGTCTGAGTAATGGATAATCTATGTTGTTTTTTAAATAGACTTAAAAGTCTGCACTCAGGTAAAGTTTATCCTCAGATCTTTGATGACATTGATGACTGGGCTAGCTATAGCTTTCTCAGCTTAGTAATTGATTGGCCAATGGATTAATTAATTAAAGCTAATAAGTCTCTTTAAAAAAGGTTCTAAATATAGACTTACAGATGCTTTTCATTGGGCCAAGGAAATTTCAGTCTAATCTATTCTTGGTTCTCTAGATAGAAAAGACACTATGGATTTCAGGGCAAATTGATAATACTACAATTACTAAGACTATGGGTCTAAAAGTTCCAAATAAGTTCATAAGTTTTAACTCCTGTTCCTAGTTTATATCTATCTCAACAGGTTTCCACTTGGCTGACAGATACATCCAAGCATCATTTGCTGGTGAAAACCTACTGCAAATGACTATGAGCCCTGAACTTGCTGAAAGCTGATATGGACCAATTCAGCCGATATGTATACCATCTCTTCAGCTGGTTAATAAAACGTTCCCTTTTGTCTTTGACTAACATTCTGGCTTTCCAGGGCCTTGATAACAACGTCCCAATGTCAGCAGGAAGTAATTATAGAAGAGAGAAAACATCGCCCCTGTTTCCCCCCCACCCCAGAATGTTAGATCAAAAGGGAATTTCTTTTCATAGGGAACCTGAGATAAAGTTCCAAGTTCCTTGAGGATAAGGAACTCTGTCAGCCATCATAAGGCTTTTGGCCTTGTGCTTCTGCTAATTACTGTTGGCTCTTATATCACTGATGTCTTAACTAAATGATGATTCATGTCTGGGTACCACTAAACTGAGGATGCTAGAATTCCAATATCCACCTCTGAACCCATGACACACTTGCAGATGGCAAAAACTAAATAAGGGGAAGCTCGCTTTGCCATTGATAATGGGAAAACTCTTATGTTCTGGTCCAATTAGTCTCCGATATGAAATTCTTTGAGCAGAGAGGCAGATACACTCGAGAACCTGTGTCTATGACTATTGCCCTCTTGTTAGGTATTGGGGCATCACTGCAGGAATTGGTACAGGAACTACTGCCCTCGTGCAGAGCAACCACCTTATGCAGTTACAAATGGCTATGACTACTGACCTAGAGGCCATAGAAAGATCCATTTCTGCTCTGGAGAAATCTTTAACCTCGCTCCCTGAGGTTGTGTTACAAAACATAAGAGGTCTGGATTTACTGTTTTTAAAGGAGGGGGGATTAAGTGCAGCCTTGTAGGGAGAATGCTGCTTTTATGCCGACCATACTGGTATTGTCAGAGAATAGATGAAAAAATTAAGGGAAAGGCTGGCTCAAAGAAAAAGGGAGTTTGAAAATCAGCACGGGTGGTTTGACCTTTGGTCCCTGGGCCTTTCAGTGGTTGACTCAGTTTATCAAAAATCAGATTGATTCGGCCTTACCACAACACGTCTCAATTCATTATCACAGAGTAGATTCCGAGGAGGCCGGCCAGGAGCCCCATCAAGGACTCAGATTCAGTGTCCTAAGGCCCTAACGTCCCCACGGTCCTGCTAGAGGGTACTCAATGACGGGAATAGTACAGGGCCCACGCCGGAGACAACAGCATACAGAGGTCGCCCGAGACCGGCTCAACACGGCATGCTGCCGAGCGTGGGAAGCCCCCTGTGTAGCCTAAGACAGGGACTCTCTCGGACCACCCCGATCATATGGACTTGGTCCATTTTTGAGAAAAGAGGGGGAACTGTTGGGGACCGATTCCTGACAGCAGTGTCCTTACTTTATCAAACCTTACAAAGGCAGGAAGTTCCTGGCCTAACCCGCGGGCTGTACAACTTCCTGGAGTACCTGCTAATCAGCCAGCTGCAGGGGCCTGGGACCAAAGTGACCTCACCCTCCCTTAGGAATTTTCCATCCTTCTCTCCGTGCTTCCCCTGTTCCCCCTCCCTGCCTGAAGCCCTGTTTATAAGCCTCAACACCCAGTCAATAAACGGAGACCTCGACGCAACTCAGAATGTCTCTGTCTTCCTTTACGCGCCTGGTCTCCTTTCTCTCTCGCCCCCATTGATCTTTCAGGAGGTGCCTCCTCGGGTCTCATCAAATAACCTGGCCCGCGGGACCGGGCAAAAATGTGGTGGTATTGTGTTCCCCAAAATATTGTGTACCTTAATAAACTTATCTGGGGTCAGAGAACAGAAAAGCCACAAGATACTTAGGCTAGAAAATGTTAGCACACGCCTTTAATCCTAGCATTCCAGAGACGGAAATCCCTCTGGATCTCTGTGAGTTCAAGGCCGCATTGGAAACAGCCAGGCGTGGTGACTCACGCCTTTAATCTCAGAAAGCAGCCTCTAATCCTAGGGAGTGGTGGTAGAAAGCAGAAAGGTTTATTAGGCATGAGGACCAGAAAGTAGCAGCATTTTGCCTGGTTAAACATTTGGCTGGTTAAGCATTCAGGCTTCTAGCAGCAGTTCAGCTGAGAGCCATTGGGATGAGGACACAGAAGCTTCCAGTCTGAGGAAACAGGATCAGCTGAGGAATTGGCAAGGTGAGATAGCTGTGGCTTGTTCTGTCTCTCTGATCTACCAGCATTCACCCCAATAACTGGCTTCACATTTGATTTTATTAATAAGACTTTCTAAGACTCATGCTACAGTTTTTTCAAAGTTGATTGTATTTATTTGTTCAGTCTGTCTGCCTGCCTACCTATTTTAAACACAGAATCTTTCACATAACCCAGGCTGCCCTTGAACTGGCTTCGTAGAAGCGTTCAGTTTTGATCTCTCAGAATTGTTCCAAGATAGCCAGGGTTATATTAAGAGATAGATAGATGATAGATAGATAGATAGATAGTGCTGGGGTTACAGACCTGCCTGGGCCAGCATGCCCGAGTTTCTGCAGTCCAGAGAATGGAGCCCAGGGCTTTGGACACCTAGGCCAGGGCTCTCCCCCCCCCATGAGCCAGGCCCCCAGCACTGCCTTTCTTTGTGTGTTTGACTCCTCCAAGTTTTAAATATTTTCGATTCATTTAATGACTGGGACAGAGGCCTCTCTACATAGCCTAGAAGTCACTACCTAGATGAGGCCTGCCTCTGTCCCCTGAATGATGGGATTAAAAACTTGCACCACCACCCCAGGCTTCCTTTTATTTCTGGAACTCTGAGAACATTTTTCCCCTCTGGGTCTGTTTGTTTATTTATTTATTTATTTTGTTACTTTATTGTATATTTAGTTTAACTTCAAATTTTATGTGTCTCTGGATGTGCCTGTGTGTCTGTGGGGGTGGGGGGTGGGTGAGGTCCCAGTTCAAAACTTTTCACTAACAATTTGCATGTGGAATGTGCATTTGTATGTGCAGAAATTGTGAAGAGCCTCTCCTGATCCAGACAGTACTCTCTACATGAAAAGTTTCACAAAGGTTTAGCTTCCTCTCTGGGGTGAGGGGGGGGGAAAAAGAAAAGAAAAGAAAACAACCATGGAAGTATTTTGTTTGGTGTTTGGTTTTGGGTTTGTTCATTTTGTTTGTTGTTGTTTTGTTTTTCCCAAAAAAGATCTCAGTGTCCTGTCTCTGTCTTTCATGATCACTGAAATCAGTTTTGGAAATCATAAACCTGTACCCAGCCAGACACGCACGCACGCACGCACGCACGCACGCATGCAAGAAAAGTAAAATTAGGGGCTGGAGAGATGGCTCAGAGGTTAAGAGCACTGCCTGTTCTTCCAGAGGTCCTGAGTTCAATTCCCAGCAACCACATGGTGGCTCACAACCATCTATAATGAGATCAGGTGCCCTCTTCTGGCATGCAGGCATGCATGCAGATAGAACACTGTATACATAAATAAATAAATCTTTAAAAAAAAAAAAAAAGAAAAGTAAAATTAACCAGACTGCTGTGGTGATGTTAATAGGCAGTCTGATCTATGGAAGTTGGAGGCCAGCCTGGCCTACAGAGCTAGTTCCAGGACAGCAAGAGCTGTTGCACAGAAAAGCACTATCTCGAGAGAAAAAAAAGTTTAAATTAAATAAATAGACATGACCACAAATAGAATTCACCTAGGATGGGATCAGAAGAAAGCAACAGATAGGACAGAAATGCTGGGGATCCAATCTGATTGATGAGGGAAGGGGTAAGCCCTGGGCTCAAGGCACCTCCGCGTTCATGCCATTCAGGCCTCATTATTTTTTTTTCTCCTTTTTAAGTAATTGATGTATTCTTATTTTATGTGCATTGGTGTTTTGCCTGTGCGGATGTCTGTGTGAGGGTCCCCTGGAACTGGAGTTACAGTTGTGAGCTGCCATGTGGGTACTGGGGATTGAACCCGGGTCCTCTGGAAGAACAGTCAGTGCTCTTAACTGCTAGGACATCTCTCCAGCCATAACAACTCAGGCTTCTTCTATATTTTATTTTAGTTTTTTTGAGACCGTGTTTCTCAATGTGTAGAACTTACTGTCGGGAAATTCTTTCTGTGTGCAAGGCCAAATTTCAATTCAGAGATCCAGCTCAGCTGCCTCTGCTTCCCTAGTGCTGGGATTAAAGGTGTGCACCTTCCTCTGTTTCCTGAATGACAGGATTAAAGGCTTCTATTTCTGTAACACTAGGAACATTTTTCTCTCTGTGTCTGTTTTAAATTTCTTATTTATTTGGTTACTTTATTGTACATTCAGTTTAATTTCAAATTTTATGTGTCTCTGTGTGTCCCTGTGTCCGTGTGTGTGTGTGTGTGTGTGTGTGTGTGTGTGTGTGTGTGTGTGTGTATGTTTGGTGGGGGTTCACAGTTCAAAACTTTTCAGTAGCTGTGGTTAGCCAACAGCATGGCTATTGACCTCACCAAAATGGAAGCAGTCATGAGGATGGAAGCCATCTTGGCTGGTGACCTCACCAAGATGGAACCCACCATGTGACATACTTTTCAAGGTCCATTTTGTTCTCTCTGCATTTCCTAGCCCCTGGAGGGCCAAAATTTAAAACCAATTTGCATGTGAAGAATTGTGAAGAGCTCTCCTGGCAGAGAAAGTACATTCCATATGAAAAGAAAAGTACCATAAAAGGTTAGTTTGCTGTGTGTGTGTGGGGGGGGGGTGGTTCGGGGGACACCAACA
Organism: Peromyscus eremicus; assembly: GCF_949786415.1. Taxonomy (NCBI): domain Eukaryota; kingdom Metazoa; phylum Chordata; class Mammalia; order Rodentia; family Cricetidae; genus Peromyscus; species Peromyscus eremicus. Next base: position 193,793,239 of record NC_081416.1, read on the forward strand.
GGACACAGACAAGAAATGTGGATTTACAGACACGTTCAAAAAAAAAAAGAGGGCTGGAGAGATGGCTCAGAGGTTAAGAGCACTGACTGCTCTTCCAGAGGTCCTGAGTTCAATTCCCAGCAACCACATGGTGGCTCACAACCATTTGTAATGAGATCTGGCGCCCTCTTCTGTGTACATAATAAATAAATAAATCTAAAAAAAAAAAAGAAAGAAAAAAAGGTCACAGAACACAGACACCATAAGGCAGAGCAACAACTGATTCCCACATTTGTTTCTGCTATTATTTGATCTGGGTCCCGTCTACCAAAGAATAAATGGACAAAAACAGAAACCCCAAATCTTAGCCACAGGGGATCACTCAGGCCTATGTTCTCAGCAATCTGGAGGCTAAGGCTGAAAGTTGGAGGCCCACCTGGGCTACAGAGTGAGTTCTAGGACAGGCAGGTCTATACCAAGAAACCCTGGGGGAAAAAGTTGAAGAAAGAGAGACAAACTTTCAGTCAGTACCTAGACTTCTCTTCTCATCCTACCCCCACCCTACAACAACCACCAGAAATGGCTTTGCTCTGTCTGTGTGTTGTGGCAACACCACAGTTTTTACACTGCTGAGGATAGAAGCCAGTGCTCGGGACACCCTAAACCAACTCTGTTCCTAACCCAACATCACTAGCTGGTGCATCACATCCCTAGCCCTGTTTTGTTTTCTGTTCCTTTTATTTACTTTTTTTTTAATGCCATGTTAAGTGTTCTGTAGCATGAATCTTAAAAGTTCTTATTAATAAAATCAAACCTGAGGCCAGTTATTGGGGTGATGCTGGAAGGTCAGAGAGATAGAACAAGCCACAGCTATCTCACCTGGCCAACTTCTCGCTGATCTTGTTTCCTCAGACTGGAAGCTTCTGTGTCCTCATCGCAATGGCTCTCAGCTGAACTGTGCCCAAAACCTAAAAGCTTAACCAGCCAAATGCTTCTAGTTTCTGGTCTCCACGCCTTATATATCTTTCTGTTTTTGCCATCACTCCCTGGGATTAAAGGCTGGCTTTCTGGGATTAAAGGTGTGAGTCACCATGCTTGGCTGTATCCTTGAACAGATGGATTTCTGCCTCTGGAATGCTCTACAACTGCCTAACTTCTATGTTTAATATTGTGGTTGTTCTGTCTCTGACCCCAGATAAGTTTATTAGCATGCACATATTTTGGGAAATACAATACCACAGTGTTCATTATAATTTTTATTATTTTCACTGGTGTATGGTGTAGATTCACTCACATGAGTACAGATGCCTAGAGAGGCCAGAGGCATTGGAGTGGGCAGGCATAATCAAGAAAGAAACAAACAAAAAAAGAAAGAAAGAAAGAAAGAAAGAAAGAAAGAAAGAAAGAAAGAAAGGAGATTGAGAGAAAGGAGGGAGGGAGGGAGAAAAAAGGTAGAATTTTAAAAGATAATTATAATTAACTTGGAATAAAACAAAAAGCAAGGGACAGCAGTAATGGGGATCTGAATTATGAGTGGAAGGGGAAGCCCTGGGCTCCATCCTCTCAGTACTGTAATCCTTCCTGTAATCCCAGCACTCAGCAGCTAGCTGGAAAGAGGGCAATGAGGCTGCGATCGCACCACCCCTGTGGGTTGGAATTTTTCATGTTTTTTTCCAGCAGCTTCGGGCTAATGAAAAGCTCCTGCAAACTGTGGTTAGGTAAGATTCTCTCTACTACTCATTAGATGTGCCCTGGTGGTGGTGTTGCACACCTTGAATCCGAGCACTTAGGAGGCAGATGCAGGTGAATCTACAGAGTGAGTTGCAGGACAGCGAAGACTACACAGAGAAACCCTGTCTCAAAAAATAATAAAAATAAATAATAAAAACATGTATGTTATTTATTTTATGTAGTGTACAACCTGTTATCAGAAGAGGGCGCCAGATCCTAATATGTGATTTCTAGAAATTCCAGAAATTCCATCTCTCCAAGCCTGAGTCAGGTGATGTCTTTTGTTTAAAAAGAAAAGGAGCCAGGTGGTGTTGGCACAGGCCATTAATCCCAGCACTCACTTGGTAGGCAGTGGCAGGCAGATCTGAACATATTACAGGAAAGAAAGAAAGAAAGAAAGAAAGAAAGAAAGAAAGAAAGAAAGAAAGAAAGAAAGAGACTGTCTTGAAAACCTAACCAAACAAACAAACAAAAAACTAACAAAAGCAAGCAAGCATAGCTAGCAAGCAAGCAAGCAAGCAAGCAGGGCTGGGGATGTTATGAGGCTTCCAGACTGGCTTCTATCCTCATATCCAATGTGGGGGTCATTTTCAAATGAATAAGCACTGCCTTCCTTTGTTTGATTCCTCCAAGTTTTCTATATTTTCTCTTCAATGAATTAGTTGGGATAGGGGCCTTTCTACATACATAGCCTGGGAAATCAGAAACTGCCCTCAGCGTAGTGCACGGTTGTTGACCTCACCAACATAGAGGCTTTCAGGAGAATGGCAGCCATCTTAGCCGATGACCTCACCAAGATGGAAGCCACTGTTAGTGTTTCGGCTGCACTGTGTTCTTACCCTGCAGGGAAATGCCACGAAACACGACAGAATCTGCTAACAAGAGTTTTATTAAAGGTAAAGGGACAGAGAGTGAACAGGCCTGCGGGAAACACGTGTGTGGAGAAGAAGAAGGAACTGGGAACATGGCGCCAGATTTTAAAGGCTGGGCGTGGACAGATCAGCGTCACTACTACATGCAAGTGCGTAGATCACATGGCCACGTTGCGCACCTTCGTGGCTAGTGGAACGTCACGGATCTTGGTCACTCGAGATGCCCTGACCCGGAAATGGCTATCCTGACCTGGACCTGGCTAGGCGGAAGTGTCCACCAGGCATATGCGAACATGCCTGACCATGGGGGCTTGTTGTATAAACCTTTCATCCCTGACTCTTCCTTTTTTAAAAAAGAAAGAAAAAAAATTGTGGTTGACTGGGTATGGGGGCGATATTTCTCTCAAAGACTGCTTCCAGCTGAATAGTGGGCATTGGTTAGCTCTTGGGGGGGGCAGGGGGATGAGAGGGTATCTTGTGAAGTCCTGGGATGATGGTGGGTAGGTCCTGGAATGAAGTTCTGCCGTCCCCTCGTTCTGCAGCTGTCCATCCGTGCTGTGGCTGGGAACCTTCTGTTTGACAAGATACTGTTGATATAGAAAAGACTTAGAGAGAAAGAATCATTATTATTTTATTTTGGAATTGACATTTGTCTGAGGTAGATCTGGCCTGTCCAGATAGAGACATGTGATATTTACCTGAGGTAGATCTGGCCTTAGTACTCTGCTTAATTTTTATCTGAGACAAGCCTTATTAGAGGTAGTTTATTTAAGGCACCTGTTTCCCTTATTAGGTTAGCATTTAGGAAACGCAGGTGATCAGTTGCTGAGAATTGAACAATGATAAATTATTGTATTACATTATTCCTTAATGCCTGGATATTGATGGTCCTTTTTGTCTCCGGCTCTGTGTGGCCCTGGTTAGGAAATGAAGGGGTGATACCTTATTCCTCTGGAATTGGTGACAAGGCAGTGGATCCAGGTGTCCTCTGGAGCTTTAGAGTGAGAGGCCCTGTTTGTTTTACTGTATATGAAGAGAGATTTTTCTGGGATGGAGGTGAGATAAAAGGTTTTAGATGAGACAGGTGGACCCAGTGAGGAAAGCCCTCGAGTTTAGCAGCTGTAGGAGTCACAAGAATTACCTTGAAGGGTCCCTGCCACTTGGGGGAAAGGGGTGAAGGGCGCTGGCCTGGAGGGAAGAAAAGAACCTGATCCCCAATGTGTGTTGGAGGTGGACAATTATTGTCACACGGCTGAGGTAATGAACAGTCTGCATAGCTCCATAGAATAGACCTTAGGTGACATAAAAGAGGAGTTAATAGGCTATCTGGAATAGTTGGAGGTTTGGATAAAAGACCTGGTGTTAGAACTGGCCTTCCATACATTAGTTCAAACAGAGAGATTGAAAGAGGCTTTTTAGGGAGAGCCCTGAGCCTGAGGAGAGCTAGAGGCAATAATCTTACCCAGTCAAGATGAAGTTCCTGTGACATCTTAGTAAGAATAGTTTTTAAAGACCGGTTGGTACGCTTCACCTTTCCTGAAGATTGAGGGCGGTATGGGATATGAAAATTCCAGGGAATATTTAATGCCTTAGCTAGTGTCTGAGAAATCTGAGAAGTGAATTCTGGGCCATTGTCAGACTGGAGAGAAGCAGGGACTCCGAAACGAGGAATAATTTCTCAGAGAAGGAGGTCTGCAACTGTCTGAGCCCGCTTATTAGAAATCGGATATGCCTCCACCCAATTTGAAAATGAGTCCACCATCATGAGGAGATACTTAACTTTCCTGACGGTGGGCATATGGGTAAAGTCGAGCTGCCAGTCAGTCCCTGGAAGGGAACCTCTAGCCTGGTGGGTGGGAAAAGGCTGACTCCTGTACTTGGTATTGGGATCTGTTTTTTGGCAGATCTCACAAGAGGCAGTAATAGTTCTTAAGAACTGTAAGTCCTCAGAGGTGGGCTGCAGGTGAGCTTTTACGAATTGAGACAGAGCAAGATTATTAGGATGAAAGAGCTGGTGTAGATAGGAAAGAATTTGTCTAGTGTCTGGAGTTCCCTGTGAGGGTGTAGGCTGTACTGTATGGATTCCCTGTGGTGGGTGAGGTGAGACTTGGCCATGGAGGGCCGCTGTCCTGGCTGCCTGGTCAGCCCGGTTGTTTCCCCTAGAGATGATGGAGTTATCGGTCTGATGAGACCGGCAGTAGACAATTCCTATAGCTCTGGGAAGGTAGGAAGCCTCCAGCATGGCCATTATTTGGCCTGAGTTAGATATGGATCCCCCTTTTGTTGTGAGAAGGCCACACTCCCTCCAAATAGCAGCATGGGACAGGAGGATATGAAAAGCATATTTGGAGTCTGTGTAGACATTTAGAAATTGTCCCTGTGCCAATTGGAAGGCACGGGTGAGAGCTATCAGATCAGCCTGTTGGTTAGTGGTGTGTGTGGGTAATGCCTGTGCCTCTACTGTCTCAGTATCTGACACTATGGCATAACCTGCTTTACGGGTCCCTTCATATAAGAAGGAGCTGCCATCTGTGTACCAGGTATAAGTAGCCTGAGGCAATGTGCCCTCCTGTATGTGTGAAGGGTGAGGTAGCAGCTCTTCTAAGGTTTCAGTGCAGGAATGAGAAGGAGAATAGTCAGTGTTAGGTTGAGGAAGGAGGCTTGAAATATTGAGAGGTGGACAGGTCCGGAAAGTAAGCGTGGCATCCTCTAGTAATGCCACCTGGAGAGACAGAACTCAGGAAGGAGGTAAAGTTTGTAAGCCTTTATAAGTTAAAAGATGGGACAGATTATGGTGTGAGAAAACAGTAATAGATGACCCAAAACTTAGCTTCTCTGATTCCCGAATAAGGAGCTCTGCAGCTGCTAAGGCACAGATGCAAAGTGCCCAGCCCTGACTGGTAAGGTCTAGCTTCTTTGACAGATAGGCTACAGGTGCAAAGGAGGGTCCCAGCTGATGCCCTAGAGTTCCCAGGGCAAATCCCTCTTTCTCTGCTACATAGAGGGAGAAGGGACGGGTTAAGTCTGGGAGATGGAGCGCTGGAGCCTGAAGAAGAGCCTGCTGGAGCTTTTGGAAAGGTTTAGTGACAGGATGAAGGAGGGGCTCATGGGGTGAGCCCTGAGCCGCCTCGTATAAGGGGCGAGCAAGGAGAGAAAAAGATGGAACCCAGGACCGTACAAAGCCAGCTATTCCTAGGAAAGACAGAATCTCCTGTGTAGTAGAAGGGACTGAGGGACTGGATTAGATGCTTCCTGTCTACAGTAATAGCCTTGTGAATTGGAGTAATGGATAGACCTAAATAGGTGACCTGGGGAGTTGACAGCTGAACTTTAGAAGGAGATACCCTGTAACCCCGGCTGGATAAGAAATTTAGGAGAGCAGAGGTGTTAGTTTGGCTAACCTGTAAGGATGGGCTACAGAGCAAGATATCATCCATATATTGTATTAGTTTAGAGCCAGGGAGAGACAGAGAAAGCAGGTCAGAGGCCAGAGCCTAACCAAATAGGTGTGGATTGTCTCTGAATCCCTGTGGCAGAACAGTCCAGGTAAGCTGTGTGGACCGGTGAGTGTCAGGGTCAGTCCAGGTAAAAGCAAAGGTATTTTGAGACTGAGGACTGAGAGGAATAGAAAAGAAGGCGTCTTTGAGATCTAGAACTAAGAAGTGAGAGGTTCCTGAAGGGATAGTGGACAGGAGAGTATAAGGGTTAGGCACTACAGGATGGAGAGGGACCACTGCAGAGTTAATGAGCCAGAGGTCTTGAACCAGGTGGTAGGTTCCATTAGACTTTTTAACTGCAAGTATGGGAGTGTTAAAAGGTGAAGAGGTTAGGCGGAGCAGCTTTTTTCTGAGAAGGTCAGAAATGATAGGCTTAAGTCCTCTTAGGCTCTGGAGTGAGAGAAGATACTGAGCTTGGGTGATATACCTTGTAGGATCTTGTAGCTGGATAATAACAGGCTGATGGTGTCTAGCAATAGAAGGGTTCTGGGTATCCCAGACTTTTGGGTCTACCTGAGAAACTGGTAGGGGAAAAGAATTGTTAGAGTCAGAAGAGTGAGTGGCTAGGAGGAGAAGTAAAGGAGCTGCTGGCACATCTGGGATGAGGTGAATGTGTGGAGCGAAAGAAATGGACACTCCTACCTTAGAAGATCCCTCCCCATTAAAGGTACAGGGCAGCTTGGCACCACTAAGAATGTGTGTGTGAGAGGGATGCCTCTGAAAATGCAATTGAGTGGTGGTGTCTGATGAGGTAGATAAGGCTGTCCCCCAACCCCGACAATAGGGAGACGAGCAGGAGAAGTGGGCCCCCAAACTCTCTCAGGACAGAGTAGGTAGCTCCGGTGTCCAAAAGGATTGAGATGGGGCGCCCATTGACCTTTATAATTACTCTAGGTTCCCTGTGTGAGATGGGAGTGGCCAGGGCAGAAACTGGGCAGCGTCAATCTTCGCTGTAAGCCAAGCCTACAAAGTCAGCTGGAGGGTGGTCTTCATCTGGCGTTCCTATGTCGCTTGGGACATTAGGACAGTCAGCTGACCAGTGACCCTTTTGGTAACAGTTTTGACAAGGCTTTGTCGGTGCCCTTTGTGGGCCAAAGGTGCAAGCCCAGGCCCAATGGCCTTCTCTCCCACACTTGAAACAGGGACCAGACGGCTTTTGGGGAGCCGGTCGGGCAGTGCTTGCCAGCATCTGGCAGCTCCTTCTATGGGCTTTTTCATCTCTACCATGGTACACCTTAAATGCTATCGCCAGCATATCTGCCTGTGGAGTTAGAGGGCCATTCTCCAAACGTTTAAGTTTATCCCTAATGTCAGGGAAGCTCTGTGAGACAAAGTGGGTCATTAGCAGCTGCCTGCCCTCAGGGCTCTCTGGGTCTAAGCTAGTGAACTGAAGTAGAGCTTTGGTAAGCCGCTCTAGGAAATGGACGGATTTTCATCCTTATCTTGAATAATCATTTTTAGTTTTTCATAGTTTACTGGTTTTAGGGCAGCCTTATGGAGACCTGTCAGGAGACAGGTAATAAACCTATCTCTGGCTAGACAGCCACCCTGGGTGTTATAATCCCAGTGTGGCTCTCGATCAGGAACCGCCTCAGCTCCTGGAGGGTGTGAAAGGTTAGTTTGATGAATTTCATCTGCATGAGTCCTGGCCTGCTCCCAAACCCACCTGCGCTCCTCAGGAAGTAAGTTATTAGAAAGTATCATGAATATATCATGAAAGGTGAGACTATAAGATTGAGTTATATATTGAAACTGTTTAATAAATGCAGCAGAATTAGAAGTATAAGAACCCAGCTTACTTTCTATCTGAGAGAGTTCTGCTAGAGAGAATGGAACATGAACTTTAATCAGTCCATGCACACCAGCTACCTCTCGCAAAGGGAGAACAGTGGAAGGTTTTGGATGGCTGGAATCCAGCAATTTGGCAGTCCGAGAGTGGGTGGTAGGAGGAGTGAAGTTTGGAGCTGGGGCAGGGCCTTTGGAACTGGCCGCTGCTGAGGAAGGAGCAGCTTTAGAAGAAGAAGAATCCGGAAGGGGAGCAGAAGGAACAGTTGTTCTAGGAGTTGGAGCTGGAGGTCGAATAGGTGGAGGTTCGTTAGCAGGATCTAGAGTCAGAGATTCCAGAGTCAGATAATCCTCCGGTTCAGGCATAGCTAAGAGCATATGAGAAGGAATCCAGAAGAGATGGTTTAGCACTAAGAAAGAAAAACAGAAAAACGCTATGACATAGGGCAACTCTTTCCATTTGCCTGAATGCTGACAGTAATTAGATAACTCTCGTAAAATATCGGGATCTAAGGAGCCGCTCGGTGGCCATTTTTTGTTGTTTTCTAAAGCATACTTTGGCCATTTTTTAGAACATAGACAAGTTAGCTTAGGAATCTTTATGTACGGCATTAAACTGAGAGGTTCTAAAGCTTCAACAAGACAGCCTAACGGAGAGGAAGGACTAACAGGGTTGGAAGCCTTGTTTCCCATGTCTGCAGCAGAGAGGCAGAAAAAAAAAAGAAAAAAGAAAAAAACAAACGTGATCCGGAGCCAAGGCCCCAGGCGTCCCCAAGGCCAAGGACGGATACCGGGCACAAGCCGCTCCTTGGCTCGTCAGCCACAGAAGCGGGGACCCCTGCCACGTGAGGAAAGGATTCCCCGGGAATCCAGACAGCGTCTGCCGCTTCATCAAGTCGGATGAACGTGTTGGCCCCACGTGGCCCCCAGGACGTGGTCCCAACGCGAGAAATATCTCAGGCTGCAGACGTGGGAGAGGGCTAAAAATCTGAGGCCTGTGATAGGGGCCGACCGTAGCCAATGAAGACCATGGCCGGGGGTTCCCCCGGTCTCAAGAATACTTGTGAGGCGCCGGACGATCAAGGGTCGTTCTCACAGATTCAGGAAAACGTTTACGCTGTCCGAAAAATGGGGGGACTCACCAATCGAAGAAAGCGGTGTTGCATGGAATTTTTGCGGTCAGGTGAAATGGAGAGCGGTCTGTCGTGTATGGAGCAGAGTTTTGCAGTCCCTGGTTTACAGGTTTCCAGGCACAGGGCTCCCGGAAGTGCCCGCTCAGTTCACGGCACCAAAATGTTAGTTTTTCGGCTGCGTTGTGTTCTTACCCTGCAAGGAAATGCCACGAAACATGACAGAATTCGCTAACAAGAGTTTTATTAAAGGTAAAGGGACAGAGAGTGAACAGGCCTGCGGGAAACACGTGTGTGGAGAAGAAGAAGGAACCGGGAACATGGCGCCAGATTTTAAAGGCTGGGCATGGACAGATCAGCGTCACTACTACATGCAAGTGCGTAGATCACATGGCCACGTTGCGCACCTACGTGGCTAGTGGAACGTCACGGATCTTGGTCACTCGAGATGCCCTGACCCGGAAATGGCTATCCTGACCTTGACCTGGCTAGGCAGAAGTGTCCACCAGGCATATGCGAACATGCCTGACCATGGGGGCTTGTTGTGTAAACCTTTCAGCCACCATGTGACAAACTTTGCAAGGTCCTTTTTGTTCTCTGTGTTTTCCTGGCCTCTAGAGGGCCAGAACTTAAAAGAAAAAGAAAAAAAAGTCACAAACCCCCTTTGCCTTCTGACAGCTGGGATTAAAGGCATACACCTCCACCCCACCAGCAGGCTGTATGTTTTGTTTTCCAGGCAGGGTTTCTCTGTGTAGCCTTAGAGCCTGTCCTGGAACTCACTCTGTAGAATGGGCTGGCCTGGAACGGACAGAGATTTACCTGCTTCTGTCTCCTCAAGCCGTGATTAAAGGCTGCACCACCACCACCACCACCCAGCCCAGGGCTCTTTTATATTTTACATTGTTTTTTAATTTTATTTCAGACTGTATTGCTCAATATGTAGAACATACTGTCCTGGACATCTCCCCCCCCTCCAGCTGAGGGCCTTGGGCTTGCTAGCCAAGTGCTCCACCACTGAGCTAAATCCCCAACAGCCAGGACTGTTATACAGAAAAACCCTGTCTCAAAAAATCAATCACAAAATCAAAAAATAAAATAAAACTCCAGGAACAACATTTTTCTCTCTGTCTGTTTTTAATTTCTTCTCCTGTTAACTTTATTGTACATTTAGTTTAATTTCAAAATGTATTTATGCATCTACAGATATGCTCATGCATGTGCATGTGAGCCTGTATGCCTGCTGGGGGAGGGGGGGAGGGATTGGTCATAGTTCTAAACTTTTCAGGAACTGCCCTTAGAATGGCATGTCGACCTCACCAACATGGAAGCATTCACAAGGATGGCAGCCATCTTAGCCGGTGACCTCACCAAGATGGAAGCCACCATGTGACAAACTTTGCAAGGTCCTTTGTGTTCTCTGTGTTTTCCTGGCCTCTAGAGGGCCAGAACTTAAAAGGAGAAAAAAAAATAAAGGGAAAACAGAAGGTCACTCACCACCACTTCACCAGCAGGCAAGAAATGTGTATTTACAGACTGGGAAAAAAAACAACAACAATACACACAAAACAAAGAAACAGAAGGTCCAGAGACCCTAAGGAGCTGAAAAGGTGGAGATCAGCCTCACTCCCACCCATCCCTAAGGACTGGACTTTTTCTTGATTATTCCAGCAGCATTTGAGCTACTAAAAGATTCTTGCAAACTGTGGCTAAATATGATTCTCTGCTCATTTCATGTGCCTCGTTAAATAAATAAAGTTAAGTAAATAGACACAAACACAAATATAATTCACTTGGGATCAAACAAACAACAGACAGCAGTGCTGGGGATCTGATTTATGAGCGAAGGGGTAGGCCCTGGGCTCCAGACAACTCTAAGGCATTCAGGCCTCTTATTTATTTATTTATTTATTTATTTATTTATTTATTTATTTATTTAGGTTTTTCAAGATGGGTTTTTGAGAACAACAACAACAATACACAAAAAATAAAAACAAAAGAAATGAAACAAAAAATTATACTCCTGTATACACATACACACACACACACACACACACACACACACACACACACACACTAAAAGTAAAATTAGCCAGGCTGTGGTGATGTATGCTTTAATCCCAGCACTCAGGAGGCAGGGGCAATCTTATCTCTGTGAGCTGCAGGCCAGCCTGGTCTGCAGAACTAGTTCCAGGACAGACAGGATGACTCTGTAATACAACAAAAATTGCAAAACAACAACAGAAGGTGAAAATGGAAAGATCTGCCATGTTCATGGACAGGTAGGTTTAACATACTAAAGTAGCAATCGTACCAAAAGCAATGTACACATTCAATACAATCACCATTGAAACCCCAACACGATTCTTCATAGACCTCAAAGGAACAATACTAACTTAATATGGAAAAACAAGAAACCCAGGATAGCTAAAACAATCTTGTACAATAAAGGAACTTCTACAGGCATCACCATCCCTAACTTCAAGCTCTACTATAGTAATAAAAGCCGCTTAGTATTAGCATAAAAACAGACACATGGATCAATGGAATCAAATCAAATACCCTGACATAAATCCACACATCTATAAACACCTGATTTTTGAGAAAGCCAAAATTATACAATGGATAAAGGAAAGCATTTTCAAAAAATGGCACTGGCATAACTCTATGTCAACATGTAGAACACTGCAAATAGATCCATATATGCACAAAACTCAAGTCAAGTGGATCAAAGACCTCAACATAAAAAACAAACAAAAAAAAAGAATTACACTGAACCTGATAGTAGAGAAAGGGGGAAGGAGCCTTGAACGCGCTGGCACAGGAAACCAGTTCCTAAATATAACATCAACAGCACAGACACTGAGACAGCTAATAGCCATCCATGACTAATTTCAGCAGATCCTCCCCCTTCCTCTGGCTGCCAGAGGAACCAGGAATTAGGCATTCCAAGTGTTTGTAGACAGACAGGCAGGCAAAATACCCACATACAAACAAATGATAAAATTAAGCCATCAGGTAGGTTGGGCAGCTGCTTTGCCATCTGAGCCATCTCACCTGCTTCTGAAAATCTGAGTTGTAACAGCAGCATATCCATGTATCTTACCTTCTATATTATCCTGGAAGATACCTTTGGTGAGGGTATTGCATGACTGCAGGATGGTCCCCAACAGACCTGCACACTCCTTCTGTGAGCCTTCAGTTGATCATGAAGCTCTGTGTAGAACCAACCAGATGCTGCTGAGCATGTCTGCCAAACGTTACTGATTAGTGACATACTTTGATGACATCTCTTAATAACAGTGACCTGTAAAGGCAAAGCAGGTCTCCCTGTGATTGCTTAGTCCCATCCCATCAATAGAGGTGGGATGAGTTTTTCTGAGTTTACTGATAGTCCTTTAAAAATATCTCCTGGGCTGGGTGTGGTGTCCATGCCTAATCCAAGCACTGAGGAGGCTGAAGCAGGCAGAGCTTAGATTTGTAGGCCAGCCTGGTGTACCTAGTGAATTCCAGGAATGCTAGTGCTACATATAAAGATCCTGTGTCAAGAAGAAAAAGAAGAAGGAGAAGAAGAAGAAGAAGAAGAAGAAGAAGAAGAAGAAGAAGAAGAAGAAGAAGAAGAAGAAGAAAGGCTTCTGGGCTTCGCATGGTGATGCCGGCTTTTTTTGTTTTTAAAGAATTATGTTTACAAGTGTTCTTTCTACCTGCATGTATGCAGGCAGGCCAGAAGAGGGCACCAGATCTAACTACAGATAGTTGTGAGCCACCATGTGGTATTAAACAGGCAGCTATGTTATGAGTTCAACTCCAGATTGTTACACACAGTAAGTTCTAGGACAGACATGAACACACACCTAAACAATGGTTTGTTTTGTTTTGTTTTGTTGGTTTTTTTTTTTTTTTGAGAGTTTCTCTGTGTAAGCTGTCCTGCAACTCACTCTGTAGATCAGGCTAGCCTCAAACTCAGAGATCTGGATTGCCTGTGCCTTCTGAGCTCTAGGATTAAAAGCATGGGGTAACACCACCTGGGCCTAATCAGTGTCTTAAACAAACAAGCAAACAAATTTTAAAAATCACACAGGGAGCACAGATGGTTCTTGGGATAAAAGTGCTTGCTACTGAGCCTAGAAACTTATTTGTGTCCCTACACCCCATATATTAGAAGAAAAAAGACACCTGCATTTGTCCTCTGACCTTCACATACAGGCCTATGAGGACCCCTACTCCCGCACCGGCACTCATATACCTAATTAAATGATCAAGGAGTCCCAGAATACAAATGCATTCTCAACAGCCCTAATTCATATGTAAAGACAGTCCCAATTCAGGGTTAGGTGTGGTGGTACATGACTTTGATCTCTACAATCGGGGAGGGGTAGGCAGGAATTCTGAGTTCAAGGTCAGCCTTATCTACAGAGTACAAGTTCCGGGACAACTAAAGCTATACAAAGAAACTGAATCTCAACAAACTAAAATAGACAAAAGAAAGGTCATAAGTCAGAGTGGAATTTAAAGACAGTGTTTTGGCGCCCTCTTGTGGCAAATCAGTCTTACAGTGGTTCACAGAGGGCGGGACACGCTAGCTACCTTCTGTCCTTTTGGTCAAGCGTCATTGGTCAATTGGAAAAAAAAACAAACCTGAGGATGGTTCCTAGGTGTATACTAACCAGCGACAAAGCAACACTATTTCCACTTGCATCCCTCCTGTCAGCTGAAGTAAGTAGACCACAATAAAAACAAAACAAAAGGGTATACGTGGAGCCCAGTGTTACAGGTGGAGCCCAGGGTTACAAGACTGTTCCTTTGTTTGCTTGCTTGTTTTTAGTTATTTATTTATCTATTTATCTACCTATCTATTTAAACAGATGGTGTAACCCTGGAAGTAATTTTGTTAGGGTAAGTGGAGTCAAAGAGGTTACAGAAAGAAGGGTGTTAGAGAGCAGCATGGGGTGGAGGCTGGAAAGATATCTCAGCAGTTGGAGGCACTGGATATTCTTCCAGAGGATCTAGGCTTGGTTCCTGTTGGGCCCTGGCCTCCTCCCATATTGAGTAAAGCCGTTGTCTGCTTGCCAACCTTGACCAGATGTTCTCCCTATGCTAATTCCCTGCCAGTATCCACCCTCCTGAATGCTTAAGGGAAGTTCCTTGTTTGTGTATCCTGCATATTGGGCATTCGTTAACAGCTTAGATGCAAGAATGCAGAACGTTCTGTAGCGAACTTCTGCCCTCTGGGGTTCTTCCATTATGCTGTAAGCCTGTTTTTAAGGTTTCCTCCCTCTTTCAATAAATGGCATTCGGCATTCTGCTGTGGCGAATGACTCACTGTCTCTTGTCTGTAATTTTTTAATCCACAGCCCCTCGCTCGGACATGGTCAACGGGTAGCAGTAGCTCAGGCGTTACCGCAACAGTTCCCAAGACCCACACAAATGCTAACAGCCACCTGTACTCCGGTTCCAGGATAGGCAACGCTGTCTTCTGGACACCGCCCACACCTGGCAAGCCCTTGGGCCACCTACCGATACAAGAAGGAATAACACTCCTGAACATAAAATAATAAAGTGAGAGGGAGGGGGTGGGAAGGAGGAAGAGAAAGCACAGATGGCATATATATCCAAGTCTACCAAGTTACAAAAAGCATTCCTCATGCTGAAAACCCCAGATGCATCTTTACTCAACTAGAGCCACAAAAGATCAGAATCAGTCAGCCAATCAGAATTATCTACAACCAGATACCACAGAAGTGGCTTCATTTGCATGAAAAGAATTGATTGATGGGAAATAGTAGGCAAAGTTGCTCACCGTAACCAAAAGAGAACTTTTTCTGCATGGATACTCAGAGAACAGGAAGTCTTTGACAAAGAATTTTTTCTCTGGATGTCTTCTCTTTAAAAGCAGAATTGACAGCCCATTGCAAACAGGAAGATGTAAAACAGTGATAGTTGTATATTAGCAAAGCATGTGTAGGCTTTTTAACAAATGTTTTTTTGTATCCTTTAAAAATAATGCCCAGCACCTGGCTACATCTTTACATTCACGTTTTAATCATTTCTGCTCTTATCTGCCTGGTTGCTCGGGTTTCTGAGTTTGTCATGAATATTCTCTTGGCATGATAAAATTTGATCTTACACTGCGTGCAGAAGGGACACACAGTATATCTGCAATGACAAGTTCATTTTGGTTTCCAATTACTGGAAAATTTTCTTCTTATTATTATTTTTTTGGTTTTTCGAGACAGGGTTTCTCTGTGTAGCTTTGTTGCGCCTTTCCTGGATCTCGCCTCGAATTCACAAAGATCCACCTGCCTCTGCCTCCCAAGTGCTGGGATTAAAGGCGTGCGCCACCACCGCCCAGCTGGAAAAATCGTATTTTGGAGCAGGTTTTCTTTCATGTGTATTTACTTACCATAGAGCTATTTATGTGGACCAAGATATTCTTCTCCTTGATATCTTCCTACCTCTGCCATCCTCCTGGAGTTTGCCGGCTAATAGTGGGAACCACTACGGCAGGCAGTTTCTTCTTGGTGTCCTACAACCACAAACAATCGATTTCCTATTAGCGCATTATAATATATATCGTTTGTTTGTGGGATTCAGGACAATGACTACATTTCTACCACACCTGACACGGCTTCTAGAGTATGAACTTATAGCTGGGTATTTGGAGAAGAGTGTCGCATTGGACTAGAGAGAAAACACTGGCCTAAATTATCCAATGACATTCAGTAACCTGGGTTCCATAGCATTTTCATTGGTCTAAAAGACCTTTGGACTTTTGCCAGGTAGAAGGGTGATCATGAATCTCAACAAAGAACAAGTGTACCTTTCCGTTATGACTAAGGTTGGGTTTCTTTTTGAGAGAGGAAACGTGCTTGTGGACCAAGAACCATGAGAGAAGACACTACTCAGGTGCACTAGATTCTCCCTTCCACAAGGTGGCACTCCAACACCTGGTATTCACATCTTCATTTATTCAGGACAAACACATAACTGTCTTTGGCTACAAAAGGGCGCAACACCACCACCCTTCTGTTTTCTTATCTCTATTTTGATCATATACTTCCCCTCCACCAACCAATAGCCTATGAACCTATTGGAAAACGAGTAATACTGGTCTAAAAGAAAAATAAGAAACATATTGAAAAAATGACTCCTCATGAAATTTAGATTTAATCATAAATCAATTCCTTGGACAATCATGATCAGAGAAGCTTTCTCCTGCAGCAGATGGCAACAAATACAAAGACCAAAAGACAGACATTGCACAGAGTTAGAGCCCTTGAAACTCTTAGCCCTAAAAATGGGATGTCTCCATGAAATCCTTGCCCTCAGACCTCAGGGAATACCATGGAAGAGGAGTTGGAAAATAGTTTACGAGCCTGAGGGAATGGTGGACACCAAGAAAACAAGGCCCTGTAAATAAACACGAGTAAAGCTTTTATGGACTCATAGAGACTGAAGCAGCACAGACAGGGCCTGCACGGGTCTGCACTAGGTCCTCCACAGGTCTGCACTAGGTCCTCCAAGTACATATTTTGGGTTCCAGATTAGTGTTTCTATGGGTAAATAAAATAGAATTTAGGGATAATGATACTTCCTTTCCAGAGATAAAATTATTAATCACCCAGACTTAATGAATAAATTGAGACATAAAATATTTAATGGCTTAATTTCTCTACCAGCCCCTTGAACATCAGACCATGGGAAGTAGGATAATCAGTGGGATGACTGTCTTCTGAGACTTCCACTCACATGTTCCATGAGAAGTCTCATTCTCTGTACTATGGGGGCAATGAAAGCAGCATTCAGCCTTTCTCTCCCTCCTGAGGAGATTTCCTGAAACCAGGACTGCATAACACACTGCACACAGTTCAGAATCTGAAGAGAATAACATATGTATTTGCAAGAAGATTGTTAAACACTGTTTTCAATACTATTCTATTTAGCATGTTAGCCATAAATGTTTCTAAAAATAATGATAACACTTTGCTTGCTAAAAAGAAAAATATTAGGAACAATTGGATATATTTAAAAATTTTAAAAGCAACATATTTCACTTTACAAGGCCCCAAGAGAAAAACACAGCACCACAAGATTTTGGTTGTATATGTCTATGTAAATCATTATTCTTGGGTACAACTGCCCTGGATGTTCCCTATGGGTCTCTTTAGCATGTCTTAAGATAAATGCAGCTGTGCAAACTGCTGAAAATATGGAGAAATTGTACTATTTTATCTTTCAGCAAATGGTTTTGTGTAAAATTAAAAATATGGGAAATCTGATATTCTGCATCTATATTTTATTTATGATTTATATTCAGAGGATATCCAATGGGGTTAGTAAACTGTATGTCCTTCAGAATTTGCTGCACCTGAAAGAGAAACATCATTTATGAATAAGAATGCACAATTAACATAAGAGAATTGATATGAGAAATGACCATTTTTATTATCTCCCTAAAATTGAAAATTTGTTGATGGTAAAAAAAAAAAAAAAAAGGAGCTACACTGACGGAAGCAGATGCCGAGATCCACAGCCAAGCACCAGGCAGAGCTCCAGGAGTCCAGATGGAGAGAGGGAAGAGGGATTCTATGAGTAAGGGGCATCAAGATCATGATGGGGAAACATACAGAGACAACCGAACCAAGCTAGTGGGAACTCCAACAGCTGTGGAGCCTTCATGGGACTGGACTAGGCCCTCTGCATAAACGAGATAGTTGTGTAGCTTGGTCTGCTTAAGGGGTCCCCTGGCAGTAGGATCAGGATCCATCCCTGGTGCATGAGCTGCCTTTTTGGAGCCCACTACCTATGGTGGGACACCTAACACAGCCTTGATGCAGGGGGAGGGGCTTGGACCTGCCTCAACTGAATGCACCAGGCTTTGCTGACTTCCCAGGGAGTTCCTACCTTTTCGGAGGAGGTGATGTGGGTGGGTTGAGGGGGAAAGGTTGGAGGGGGAAAGAGGAGGGAAGAGAGGGGGATCTGTGGTTGGAGTGTATGTAAAATAAATTTAAAATTTATTAATAAAGAAAAATGGAGTTAGAGGTATTTTATTTAAAAAAAACTGCTTGTCATGGGAGAAACTCACAAATTAGTATTTACCAAATATAATCATAAATGTATGTGTATTCTAGTTCATTAACTATAAATGTGAGGCTCTAAGACTGATGTAATTTGAAGAATTACTCAGAGCACATTTGTAAACTACCTGTAAAGCAGACAAGCCTTTGATGGGCTTCTAATCATAATTACAGCATTTCAGGAGGAAATAATTTATTTATTTCCAAACATTATAAGGGATTGGGCATGACATTGAGTTTGCCTAGCCAAAAAAACAAAATCATTTTTATCAATTCACAAACTTTGTGTCTAGCTAAATTTTTGTGAATAGAGTATATCAACACCTGTATTTACCGCCTAGGTAGTGAAAAGATGTAGTAATCCTGTACTCTGGAGAACATTTTGTACTTCTTCCCATTGAACAATGTACAGTCATTCAAGGCTACAAAGGATGAAAGTAAGGAGCACCTGTTGCAGGACACTTTACCTTCCACAATCAGTTGTTGTGTTCCACAATTTGTTGTCTTTGCTTCATTTGCCCTGCTGGGGTATCAAATTGCTGGAGAAGCATCTCATGAAGGGAGTGGGCCACAGCACACTGTACAACAGTGTGCATATTGTTACTTGCATCACTCATGGCCATATAAAAAATGTGACCACTTTACCATTACAATGAGTTGTTGGGTGTACAATTTCTCAGTGTATTATAGGAAGAATTAGAGACTAAACTATTGAAATTCAGCCATCCCAGTGTTCCAAAGGGCATATGTTATGAATATTTGCAAGGCTTCATAGTATGAGTAAAAGTTTTAAATCCACAAATTTTACTATGGTTGTGTGAAAATGAGAAAGTCCCACAGACTGGGTCAGAGATGACATTTCTATTATTTGTAATAACATCCAATTGTGAGTCAGTACCCCAGATATTCTGTGTGTTTACATTTTTCAAAAGTAGAAAGTTCAAAGCTAGAAGAGAATTAATGTCACTATATACGATAACAACTTTTGCTGATGATGTCATAACCAGATGATACATATACGCCGGTTTCTTGTATAACCATATAAATGTGAATCTTAGAATATAGCTTAGCTGTTAAGAGTGTATACTGTTCTTGCAGAAGACTCAAGTTCAGTTTCTAGCACCCAAGTTAGGAGGCTCACAACTGCTTGTAACTTCAGCTCCCGGGGATCTTGCACCCTTCTGCCTCTATGGGTATTGCATTCATACATGTACACACACACACACACACACACACACACACACAGACACACACAGAGACACACATGCACACACACACTTAAAAATAAATGTGTATGTACACATGTATGTATACAGTATTCACCTGCACAACAGGAGAGGGCACAAGATCTCATTATAGATGGTTGTGAGCCACCATGTGGTTGCTGAAATTGAACTCAGGACCTCTGGAAGAACAACCAGTGCTCTTAACCTCTGAGCTATTTATCTAGCCATAAAATAAATCTCAACATTAATCTGATAGTCATGTATGGTGGTTCATGCCTTTAACCCCAGCATTCAGGAGGCAGAGGCAATCAGATCTCTGAGTTCAAGGTCAGCCTGGTATGCACAGTGAGCCAGAGGTAAATAGTAAAACTCTGTCTCAAAAACAAACAAAAACAAAATATTAAGCTGAGTTGTAAGTATGAATGCATTGGTATGTGGCTATCCTTTGATAATAATTTATTTTTTAACAAAACATATTTATTGTTTGTGTGTGAGGAGTTGACTTTCTCCCTCCACTTTGTGGGTTCTAGTCTTGGTGACAAGGACAAGCTTCATTAGCCCCTGAGCCATCTAACTTGCTTTCACATGTTTAACTTAATAGCGTTGTGAACAGGTATACAGTTTCTATAACTTCTACTCTGGAAAATACATGGAAATTTTCTTTTGCTGTGTTTATAGTTGGTTACTATGTATATTCTTAAAGTGTCCAACAGGAATGTATCCCTTATTTGTTCAGTGTAGGGTTCTATAGTTTTGTTCTGAGAGAGGATCTCACTGTGTATCTATAGCTGTTCTGGAACTGCTATGTAGATCAGGCTGTTCTGGAACTCACAGAAATCTGAGTGACTCTGCCTGCTGGAATTAAAGGCTGGAGTTCCACATTTCTATGACTTAAACTTATGCCAGTTATCTTTGTAGCAGTGGCCCACAGGGATTTTCCCCGCTTCTTCCTCAGAGTTTGGGTGGTGATGGGAACAATCTGGCTGGCTGTGGCACAGTGGAATCTGTTGGGAGGGCAGCAGTTCACAGACTAGAGAGCTGAGGCCAGAATGAGGCCAGCACTGCCCCTCACCATCACTGCTGTGTCCCCTTCTGAGTGGCAGGAAGGAGAAGATGCCTGACCCTGGCACTGTGGGATATGGATGCAGGAAAAGAGTCTGGGCTTTGAGTTGACTTCCTGAATCAGACTGCTGGGCCATCACATACAGTAGAAGGCCAGACTCTTTGCAAGGATCAGCACCTCATCCAAGGTGTCACAGTCTGTCAGGGTGTAGTAAAGTAGTATTTCCAGTGCTTGGCTTCAGAATAAGGTCCTGGCATGCCACCATTAGCCTGTCCTCATCCTTCCCTGCAGAATGGACACATGGGCCATACAGGAGCCAAGCTGAAGCTTAGTTGGACTGCTGTGCCTTCACTTGGATGCATTGCCGCACAGGTCCCATAGGACCACCACACTGGCCTTTTGGCCTCCTGCTAGCTGCAGCCATAGCAAAGGCAAGAACAGCTTTCTTTCTTGTCCCTCCCTCGGTTTCAACCTCAGGGTTCTGTGTTTAATTGATAATGGATGGATTCTGGAGCAGGTATGCATGCTTGTGTGTGTGTGTGTGTGTGTGTGTGTGTGTGTGTGTGTGTGTGTGTATGTATGTATGTTTTTAAGAACCCACTTTTGCCACACACTGTTATAGGTGCTAGAAGTACCACTGAGAACAAACAGGAACCTCTTCAGAGAAGGTAATGTTCTAGGCATGAGGTATGATACTTCTTGGGTGGGGCAAACTTGTACTGCAGCCACAATGGCTCAGAGGTTAAGAGCACTTGCTAACCTTTGCAGAGAGCTGAGGTTCCATTCTCAACACCACAACATGGTTGCTCACAGCTGCCTCTATCTCCAGTTGCAGGATGCCTGATGCCCTTTTCTATTCTCCTCAGGCACTACAGATATTTGAACATATATGTGTTTTAGGGGAATATTAAGAGTAGACACACAAAGGAAGGAAAGTAGACACTCAGGCATGTGTCTGCATACCTCATTCACAGCAGCATTTCATTAAAGCTAAGGGGTGAGTCCACTAAAGGGTGAGAGGGTACGATGAGGCTGTGCAAGCAAGGGTGGTAACTAAGCTTTAAGAAGTAAGGCAAAACTGACACGTGATAAAAAATGTGCATCATGCTGAGAAAAATAAACCAGTCCATGACAGTGTGATGACCACAAGCCAGAAGTCTCCAGAACCAAGAGTTCACATAGAGACAGAGCAACATGGTGAGCATCAGGAGTTCTGGGGGAGAGTTAGTGCTGGATCTCCACAAGCTTTTGTTGGGAAAAATGGGAATGTTTGGGAGATTTATATTATTTTAGACAGGAGGTCATGTAGCCCTGCATGGCCTTGGAATTCCTGATCCTCCTGTCTCTATCTTTTGAGTGATAGGTGTGCATACCACACCTGTCTGGGAGGTTCTGGACCCAGCTGGTAGGGGCAGCTTTGGGGCACTGTAAATGAGCTTTATATTACTTTGCTGCACTCACAATGACTCCCATGGGAAGAATCTTCCCTGAATGCTAACAAAAAGTAACATCTATCAGATGGGAATTTGCCATCTATCTCTCCAACGTTCCATAATGTGGTTAAACAACTTCAATGGCAGAAAAATTAATGTTCAAAATTAATGCTTAAAATGTCTGCAGAATTCGAGACAAGTTTGCAAGATATGTAAAGATCCAGAACACAAAACTATAATAAGAATGATAGGGTCAGATGTGGTGGCGCATGCCTTTAAACCCAGCACTTAGAAGGCAGAGACAGGCAGATCTCTGTGCATTTGACGCCAACCTGGTTTACACAGTGAGTTCCAGACTAACCAAGGCTACACAGCGTGACTGGTCTCTAAAAAAACAACTCACCCACCTTCAAAACAAGAACAGGAAGGAGGGTGCTCAGAAGTCAACCCACAGACAGACAAGTGCAGGTAGGAAGCAGTCTTTTGTTTTTAATTTATTTATTTAAGCCATCTTCTCTTAAGAGCAAAGGGATGGAAGATTGGTGTAATGGTCACCATTTGATACAAGGAAAGATGTACTTTCATGGTCCACACACAGAGTAATGGTCCACACCAGTGCTGTGGTCCCTTGCTGTCTGGGGGAAGGTCCAGGTTCTCTTTACTCGTCTTCATAGCCAGTCGGAAGTGGGTTCACATGAGGGTTGTGGAACAGTGTATGGTTACCATCTCCCCAGGGGAAGGGCTTGGTCCTGATGCAGAGATGGGGGTAGGTGATGAACTCAGCTCTCTCGTGCTCTCCTTGCCACAGCCCAGACACCTGAGATGCACACACCGCTGCCACCATCTTCGGAAGCAGTCTTATAAAAGCTCGGTGATGTCTGTGAGACCCTCGCCCCCGCAACCTTAGCACTGCTGCCTGAGAGTTCACTGATGGGATATAGAAACTGAGACCCCTGCATGACTAACTAACCATCCCTGGAAATGACCAGAATCTGAATATTCCCTGGTCTTGCCAGCATGTGTGAAAGTGCTACAATGCAGGGAACAATGGCTATTGCTCTGTATATAGCAGGCTGTGGCAACTGTTCTGTTCATTTCTGAAGATAAGCTCAAACCATGGCATATTCTGGGGAAGGTACTCTATCCTTTATCCCTGAACTACATATCCCAGATATTCTTATTTTATTTTTTGAAACAAGACTTACCCTCAGCTCTATAGAGAAAAATTTAAGCCAGCCTGAAACCCAGTCTCAAAGAAGCCAAAAACCACCTGTGCATACACTGTTAATTACATGAGCCATTTCAATCTTTACATCTGAGCCAAAATGTAAAGTACAAAATAAAAATATTTGCACTGGACTCAAGACGGAATGCTTACCTACCACTCCTGAGTCCAACCCTCTGTTGTACAACAGTTTCCTCTGAGACTGAAATATTCCATCCAGCAGGCAAGCTCCTAAAGCAGGAAGGTAAACAACTCAAATGTATCCAGAAAGGCCCCCAAACTGACCAGATTCACTAGGCTTTTTCCTGCCAGAGTAAACAATAAAAGCTGAGAGTGCCTCTGAGGGGTATGGTGATATTTTATTTGTATTAAAATGTTATTTGTATGTTAATAAATAAAGTTGCCTGGGGGTCAGAGCTATTAGCAAGCCACAGGAAAGCAGGGCAGTGGTGGCATATGCTTGTAATCCCAGTACTTGGTAGGCAGAGCTAGGTAAGTCTCTGTGTGTTCAGGGATACAGCCATTATTGGATACACATGCCTTTAATCTCAATACCAATCATGGAAAACCTGGAGGCCTATACAGACAGGCAGTGACAAGGCGGTCATGTGGTTGGGTTTACAACCAATGAGAAGGCAGAACAGAAATTCTATATAAGGACTTTAACACAGAAAGTAGCTCTGGTTCAGAGAGGTAGGACCACCGCAGGAGGAAGAGTAAGGTTTTAGCTCTTAGCTCTGACCTCTTGGCTTTCTTCTTTGCATTGGTTCTGTGTTTCTTATTTAAAAAGACGGTTGGTTACTTCTACAGTATGGTGATATTTTATTTGTACTGAAATGTGATTTTATTTGTATGTTAATAAATAAAGTTGCCTGGGAGTCAGAGCTAATAGCAAGCCATAGCAGAAGCTGGGCGGTGGTGGTGCACGCCTTTAATCCCAGCTCTTGGGAGGCAGAGCTAGGCGGATCTCTGTGTGTTCAAGGATACAGCCAGCATGGAGACACACGCCTTTAATCTCAATACCAACCATAGAAGACTGGAGGTCTGTACAGACAGGCAGTGATGAAGCTGTCATATGGTTAGGTTTACAACCAATGAGAAGGCAGAACAGAAAGTCTATATAAAGACAAACACCCAGGAAGTAGGTCTCTTGGCTGAAGAGGATAGCTGCAGCAGTGAAGGGTAAGGCTCTTAGCTCTGATCTCTTGGGCTTTCATCTCTGCATTGGCTCTGTGTTTCTTATTTAATAAGATGGTAACTTCTACATTACTGTTTTCTTAAATGCACCATTAACCACTAGACTGTGAGTTCACTGAAAGGCAAGCCAGAATTTAGCTGTCAAACGCAAGCATAAGGCATTCACTGAGGCATCAATTAAAACAGAGGCCAGTGTTCTATCTCCATTAGAGTAAAACAGTAAATATTTTCTGTTTTTCAGGCCACAATGTCTCTGCTGTAAACAATCAACACTGACAGGAATTCATCAGTGGATCTAAGCACTGGTGTGGCTAGGTCCCAATAAAATTTTATTTACAAGAATAAGAGGCAACCTTAACTTAGCCCACAACTTAGAAGTTGCTGTGCCTACTCTAAAGTAAGAGTGAATGGTAAGGTAGCAAAAACTGAATGATGAGAATGACATTCAGATGTCATATGTCAAGAAGGCTGTTGACAAACTGCAGCATGATTAAATGTCAACAGGTTTTTGGAGCCAAATGTATACCACATGAAAGCAAATGAAGCTTTTTAGCCCACAGACGGAGGAAAACTCATTTGGAGACACTATACACTCTATATAGACCCTGTACACGACACCCAAATCTAAATGGCTACCTCAAATTTCTTAAAGAGATAGCAGAAGGAAGGCTGCTCCCAATAAAAGCCTGTAAGTAGAAACCAGAATTCATCTCAAAGTAAGAGAAGGCTTCCAAGCAATGTGAATAAAAATGGTATGGTTACAATGAATGATAGCACTGTTGCCCTCAAAGCACTTTTTCAATAATAAATTGGATGTTTTTATCCTATTCTGGAAGTCTCCCAAAATTAAAACCTCCAATACAACTACATTTACTAAAATATCCTTGTTCACTGCATCATTTCTAAATATTTCTAACTTCAAGTTCACCGTAAATATATATATATATATGTATATATATATATGTATATGTATGTGTATATACATATATACATCTTAGATTAAGGCTCAGGAATATAGACACATACACAGAGATACACACACAGAGACACCACATACAAACAGGCACCATACACACACACACACACACACACACACACACACACACACACACAGAGAGAGAGAGAGAGAGAAACACAGAGAGACACATAGACAGATACATGAACACACACACACAGAGAGAGAGAGAGAGAGAGAGAGAGAGAGAGAGAGAGAGAGAAACAAAATCACATATACACAGAGAGAAAGACACACATATACACACAGATTGAAATAATTTACAAGAAACAATGATTATCTTTACTAGATACAATAAACTTTTATTTCCCATCCAATTCTATTCTACTTAATTTTTTAGAAGTTTTTAATTAATGTCCACTAAACTTATTTCATTCAAATCACCATCAAAAACATATCCATAGGAGCATAACCTATGTTATTGGTAAGAAAGATAATAACTATTTTAATTCTTAGCTGATAACTGTTCTGAACACTACACTGAAAAGAGGCTGTATCAACTGTCTGGGAAGACACTTCTAATTCAAACACACACACACACACACACACACTCATACACAGAAGTTGTGAACACAAAATAATGGGCATCATAGAAAGTATAACATCAGTGTATTAATTTAGTATTGGAAGTGGTTAATACTTAACCTTTTCCACTTCTAAATTCTTTTCTAGAGTTAAGAATCTCAACTAGGTCAAATGAGATCCCTAGAGTAGAGCTTACCAGGTGTGCAGTTAGATATTATTCCCTCACCCTTAGAGTAATTGGTTAGAGTCGGAAGCATACCAAACTGAAAAAATGCAGTTCGGGTATTCTTTCATTCTAACCAATATGCATGACTTTGCAACTTGAATCAATTTAAAGTAGGGGAGAAAGTAGGGCAAAGTTGAGTATCAATCAGGAATTAAGGTCAGCAATTGGTGAGATTCCAGGCAGTGTTCTGTACAATCCATCTTACACAAACTTCGTCTTAGGTAAAGCAGGTTTACTAAGCATAGCATCTTATATACTGTAATGGGGAAAATGGTCAAAGTCAAAGAGATCTAAGTCAGACAATATCAGGAAAGAGAATATGGGCTATATCAGACACAGTTGCCTAAGTCCTGATAAACCACAACCCAGGGGGAAGAGTGAGGTCCCAAGAAACAACAACCTTGACTCTTTTCAGGCAGTAGTTCCAGCCTTAGAGCATTTTCATCAAGTCCACTCACGAACAAGGGCACAGAACTAAATTTCCCTTTGTACTTTCTTCAGGACATCTGAGAAAGTCTTGGGTAGGTCTGCTTCCCACATCTGATCCTCCTTTTGGTAGTGGTTTCCTTTCCTGCATTCCTTGTTGGGCTTTAATTATAGTTATTTGTATTGTCATTGTTTCTTTTTTTTTTTTTTTTTTTCATTTTTCGAGACAGGGTTTCTCTGTGTAGCTTTGCGCCTTACCTGGAACTCACTTGGTAGCCCAGGCTGGCCTCGAACTCACAGAGATCCGCCTGGCTCTGCCTCCCGAGTGCTGGGATTAAAGGCGTGCGCCACCACCGCCCGGCTGTCATTGTTTCTTTACGGTACTATAGATCAAACCTAGGGCCTCTTCTATACCATGTACATACTTCACCATGAAGTTACATATCTGATTCACTAGAAGAGGGCCTCAAATGTAAACATTTCTGTTTATTTCAATCACTCAATGTTCACTGAGCAACTAAGAAAAAAATCTATTAGCAAATAACAAGTACTACACACTACACAAACCCACTTCCTCATTTCTTGTGATCTGGGTCTTGTTACACAGCTAAAGAGACTGTGGTAGGGGCATAGAACAGAAGACAAGGTAGGTCCCCACCTCCATACTTACTAGCTGAACACAACTAAATCTTTCTTTAAGTCCTGAGTCTATAACTATTCACTCATGAAACTCAAACCATGTGTGCAAAACCTTTGTCTCCTGCCACCTGACGTTCTGCAGTCTTTTAGCATAGAAAGACCAGAAGAGCATCTATCTTAGATTGAGCTCTAGTCTGACACTATTGTCATTGTCACCTCTATTTTGCACACAAGAAAACTGAGGCACAGAGGATTACACAACATTACCTAGCTGGTGCATTGCAAAGCTAGCCTTTCAGTCAAGTGCTTGACTGACTGAGCAGCAGAAGTTTCCTGCATGAGTGCTGTTTTAGTGAGATTCTGTGTCTGCCAGATTGTGGGCCTTGTCAAGGGTTTTGAAGAAGTCCTATCACTTAAATTCCCTAAGTATTCTACTAAAGAATGATGTGAACCCCAAGGTGAGGTATAGAACTGGATTCTCAGGAAAGTTTATGTAAGCAGCTTGAGGACATGTCCAACAAATTTCTAGTTTAGCTCCCAAATGCTTTCTGGGTAGGAGGGAATGTGCATGGGGAGATAAGCACAGGACTTGAGCAACTATATAGACAGAAGGGACATTGCAGGGTGGGGTGGTAAGAAGAAGGATAAGAAGATGGTGTGAGGGCAGGGTGGAGATGTTGGAAGAGGCAGCAAGAATGGACCTCTAAGGTGGTTCAGGTTAGTGGGAGAGAATAGAGTTTCTTGTATTTTTTTTTTTATTAGCATGCAGGTCCCAGTGGAGGCTAGAAGAGGGTGTTGAGTCACCTGTGGCAGCTGTCTGATTTGGGTGCTAGGAACCCAGCTCAGGTACTCTGCAACCAACCCAACCACATAACCACTGACCTACAGTTTGTCCTACCTATGGGATGTGCTGGGGTAAAGGCGGCACAGAGACTGTGGGAATGGCCAATCAATGACTTGTCCAGCCTCAGATCCATGCCACAAGAGAGCCCACTCCTGGCACTGCCTGGAGCTTCATGACCCAGAGACTGGATGGCCCTGAGACCTAGGATAAAACCAAACACGACTGGCACACACACACAAAAAAATCAACGTAATGATGCCTAATATAGATCGGTGCCTACCCTAATTGTCATCAGAGAAGCTGTCTATAACTGTCTATCTCCCAACCGCAGCCTTTCCTCCTTCCCCCCCACATCAGCTCTCCCTCAGATCCACTGCTCCTCCCTTTCCCTTCAGAAAAGCACAGGCCTCTTAGTGATATCAACTGAACACAGCTTAACAAGATGCAAATAGACAAGGCATAAACCCTCAAATCAAGGCTGGAAGAGGCAACTCATCAAAGAAAAAAGGTCCCACAAGCAGGTAAGAGTCACACACCCCCACACTCCCATTGTCCAACAAAAAACTAAAGCTAAACAACCACAGCATGTATGCAGAGGGCCTAGCATACAACCAAGCAGGCTCCATGGTTGATGCTTCAGTCTCTGTGCATCCCTATGAGCCCTGCCTAGTTGATTCTGTGTTCTCCTGGTGTCCTTGATCCCTTTGGCTCCTGTAATTCTTCCTTCCCTTCCAGGTTCTCTGGGCTCAGCCTAATGTTTGGCTGTTGGTCTTTGTATTTGCTCCCATCGGCTATTGGAGGAAGCCTGTCTGATGATGATTGAGCTAGTCCCTGATCCTGTGAGTATTGCAGAGTATCATTAGGAAACCTCTCATTGACCCTTTGTTGTTTTTGTTGTTCTACCCTAGGTCTCCGAGCTGTCTGAATCTCAACCATCTAGGAAATATGTGGCATGGGCCTCAAGTTAGACTAGTTACTGGTTGGCCACTCCCACATTCTCTGAGCCACCATTACCCCAGCACATCTTGCAGGCAATACAGGTTGTGGGTGGTAGGTTTTGTGACTGAGTTGGACATAAACTTATATTCAGCAACATACAAGATAAGGAGCCTGGGTCAGGAATGTTGCCCTCTTGCAATGAAATTCATTTGTGTTGAAGACCAGGGTCCTCCAGGACGAGTTTGGGTTCCTGTTGCCTTATGTGATATCTTGAAGTGCACACTTCTTATGTTCATCAGGACTCCCATGATGATGCACTCAGTCATGCCTGTAACCATCTAGAACTGAAACCAGAGAGCTATACTCACACTGTGGAAGGAACATTACTGACTCCTGACTGCAGATTGGGATCTGAGGCCCAGCTCTATCACATGTCACGTGGATGAACTAGGCTCATCACTTTCCTTCCCAAGTATACTAGGAGGATGGCCAAGGAGCACAACCTCTGGAAGGACAGTGCCTGCCTCAGCAAGCAGGTCACTGGAGGCCAATTCAGCTCAGTCACTGCTCTGCCACAGGAGTCAGAAAGTAGGAGACAGACTCAATCTTTGAGAAACTGCTTAGGAAGCAGGAACCCTGCTTATGATCAGGAGATGGTAAACTTGCTATTTGCCTTCCTTAGCTTAGTGCCTGGAAGAAAAGATAACAACTGGGCTGGAAGCACAGGGCGAGGGGTACCAGTGCCCTTATCAGAACACTCGGAAGGTTTCCACAGACTTGGAATCTATTCATGCATATTCCCTCTCCTGGCTCCTGCTCAACTCTTATAAGCTCTAAGTATTGGTTTGGTGTTGCAGCTTGGATTCTACAGGAAGGAAGGAAGAGGCCACTGCATTCAATGCCAAACACAAGAGAACCAGAGAGGCAAAGAGCCAAACTATCCCCAGTGTGCAGTGAGAGCATATATTGAGCTACAGCTCTTGGCATAGGACATTTCCAATTAGGATGGGGGACAAAGGCTGAGCCAACCTGCCAAAGCATCAGTGGTGAAGCATCAGGAAGTGGGTGCTACACAGCATTAGCAAGGACCAAGTCTCCTGTGTCAGGGGTGGATGTTAGATCTCAGTCCTGGTATCTGACAGCTATACTCTGGGTTATTCCTGGCCTTCTCCCACTATAACTCTTCCTAATTTTTCTTTTACTTCACCTTATTTTTTTTTAATTCCACTGTCCACCTCTTGTTAATCCTGGACAACATGTAAGGTGTTAGTCAATGTGACCCAATATAGCTTCAAGGGTCCCAACTGTGTAACCTTGACTGACCATGTAGAACAGACTGGTCTAGAACTCACAGACATCTGCCTACCTCTGCTTCCTAAGTGCTGGGTTT
Source organism: Peromyscus eremicus (assembly GCF_949786415.1). Lineage (NCBI taxonomy): Eukaryota > Metazoa > Chordata > Mammalia > Rodentia > Cricetidae > Peromyscus > Peromyscus eremicus. Next base: position 193,823,455 of record NC_081416.1, read on the forward strand.
AAAGGCATGTACAACTAAGTCTGATTTTCCTCTCACTTTCTTTCACTCTTCATCTTCAACTTGTCTCCTGCCATTTTAGGGGGTACTTGACTATTGAATTACATGCTCAGTGCCTTACTTGGAGGAAGGACAGCAGGCTATCCTGATGCTACTTGGTGGCTCTTCCACTGTCCACCTCTTGTTAATCCTGGACAAAATGTAAGGTGTTAGTCAATGTGACCCAATATAGCTTCAAAGGCTAAAAGGTCCCTAGTGGATCAGGGCCCATCCTTTCTTCTTGGAACTCATAGTGTTTGCACTGAAAATAGTCACAGATGGAACATGAGCAGCGCAGGGTACCTAAGTTGCACTATGGAAACAAAAGATCCATTAGTTATGTAAGCAATAGGACTTTTTTTTTTTTTTTTTTTTTTTTTTTTTTTTTTTTTTTTTTTTTTTTTGTTTTTCGAGACAGGGTTTCTCTGTGTAGCTTTGCGCCTTTCCTGGAACTCGCTTGGTAGTCCAGGCTGGCCTCGAACTCACAGAGATCCGCCTGGCTCTGCCTCCCGAGTGCTGGGATTAAAGGCATGCGCCACCACCGCCCGGCTAGCAATAGGACTTTGACATTGCAAACCTATCACACAAGGAGTCTTTCTGTCCAAAGCAGATAGCATCAAAGAGATGGTCAGCCATCTTCTCAAAGGAGATCAGAATCAACACATGCTCCTTCATCTTGGCCAGGTTCAAACTGGTAATATCCAGGACTTCATTCTGTGTCAGGGGAGATGTTCAGAAGGCTTGCAAGCCATTCCTTGAAGTTCCAAACCAAAGCTGCAGATATCTGGACACAAGAACCAACAAAACCAGCCAGGCAGCTATGGATTATCACTTAAAGGCAGATGGTTATCAGTGCACCCTCATCACCAATGAAGCAATGGTGCTACCAAGAACATGGAGTCTTTTTACTGTATTCCAATACTGTACCACAAAGAATTAGGGATCTGTGTTTAAAAAGGGAGTGCTTCTGCTTTATTATAGTTTAAGAAGCTAAAACTAGAAATAATTTAGGTACTAGAAATAATTTCTGTTCTTTCAGCCAAGGAAACATGGTGCCAAACATGTACAAGACTAGTTATGTCAACATCTTAGCATGTTGGGGAAGGGCTTTATGAAGCCCTTCACCACACTGAGGACCTGTTGCCACTTAGTGGTTGGGGCAGAGACAGACATTTTTTACAATGATGTAAACACTGTTAAGGTTCCCATGTTCCTGTAAATAACCCTCCAATGCCTGCCCTTATAAGCACCACTAACGAGTCATTGTTTCATTAAATTAAAAAAGACATCAAAATAGAAAGACTAGTTGGGAAGAGGACGGATATGAACAGGCATGGGAAGTTCACAAGAGAGGGTAACGGAAGGTGAGTATGACAAAAGCATGCCATAAACACATATGAAAATGTCATAATGATCCATGGTGTGCATTATTAGTATATGCTAATAAAAGCATTTAAAAAACAAAGGTCAGTGGCTCTTGAGGAACTGGACCCAAGTTTGACCTCTGGTCTACATACACATGCATGGAAACCTACAAAAATATGAACCCACATGTACACAAAACAAACAAACAGAAATGAAACCTGTATGGCAGATACAGTGAAATGGCATATGCAAACAAAATACAACCCAGGCCAGGAGAACACAAACTTGCAGATACCCTCTCCTTCAGGGCTGCCACTGTCACACATGGTATAGTTTATTTTTTGGTGCTGTCTCTGTGTCCAGGGCTTCAGGGATATTTACCATGACCTTGTTCTACCCGAGTTACATCTCAGTTTCTAAAACTCCTCTACTTCTCTACTGGTTTATCAGGAAAGGGTCATGAAAAACCATTGACCTCCATGGAAAGGAATCAAATACCCACAGAAGATTTCTCCTGCACTCCCATCTGAGAGCAAGGTAACTTTCTCTTCTCGTCTTCCCTCCTCCTCCTCTTCCTCCTCCTTCTCCTCCTCCTCCTCCTCCTCCTCCTCCACCACCTTCTTCTCCCCCCCTCCCCCCTCCCCTCACTTCCCCTCTGTGTAGATTGATGGAGACAAACACAGAGCCTATGCATGGTAAATAAGCACTCTACCACTGAGCTACATCCCTCCCCCTAGTTATAGAAATAACTAGGAAATCTGCATAAGCAATCAGTTAGGGAGGTCAGGTCACCATGGGCATCCTATTTTGGTAATGAACAAATGTAGGATAATATTTAGGTGTAGGACAAGATTTAGGACAGGGACAAAAGCCATGTTCCAGTCTTTCTCCCCCAACAACTGGATGTGTTGCAATTCTCACACTAGGAATTTACCAGAACACCTGGCCCCATCACCCCACATTCATCTTTGGTGTTAACAACTTACTTCCTATCAAGGTCAGTCCTCACAGCAGTGCGCTTTACATGTCCTAAAAGCTCTGGCTCTGTGTGTCAGAAAGTAAACTTCAAGACCCCTTGCAACCTGTGGCATCTCCTCACTAACACCTGGCAGGTTGTCAGGTCAGAAAGCAGCATGGAGTGTCTCCTCTCAATACTCATGCTCTTGGTGAATACTGTGTACTGGATTTTACTGATGAGTGATGTCTGGGCAGCCTCATTACCCAGAGTTTTCTCCACCTAGGGAAAGCTCTTCAAGGAGCTACCTCACTCCTCCTCCTTTCTCCTCTTTAACAAGCACAAAGCAAATTCTGCTCTATTTCCCAAACCAATTTGCTGTTTAATTGTTAGGGAATTAGAGAGCAAAATGCCAGGATCTGCCTGTCTCCACTCCCTTTTCTACTACAGGGCTAGAAGTACAGAAGCATATTACAATGCCTGCCTTTTCTTGGATGCTGGGAATCTGAACTCAGTTCCTCTTGTTTGCACAGCAACTGTTTTTCTGAATGAGCCATATTCCTGGCCCAGCTTATTTGGCTCAACTTTATAAAAACTGTCTTCATTGCTTTCCCAATTTCACTGTTCTAACTTTGCAGATAAATTGTGTGGAAAAAGTCTTGTGACCTTGGAACTGTCTAAAATTGTCTTAACTATGGTTACTACCACTGTGAAGAAACACCATGATCAAAGCAAGTTTGGGAGAAAAGGGTTTATCTGGTTTATGCTTCCACATCACTCTTCATTACTGAATGAAGTCAGGGTAGGAACTCAAATAGAGCAGGAACTTGGAGGCAGGAGCTGATACACGTCCAATTAGGGGTGCTGCCTACTAGCTTGTTCAGCCTGCTTTCTTATAGAATCCAGGACTGCCAGCCTGTCTTAGTTAGGGTTTCTACTGCTGTGAACAGACACCACGACCTTGGTAACTCTTATAAAAGACAACATTCAATGTGGTGGCTCACTTACAGTTCAGAGGCCATTATCATCATGGCAGGAAGCAAGGCAGCATGCAGGCAGAAATGGTGCTAGAGAAGGAGCTTAGAGTTCTTACATCTTGACTCACAGACAATAGGAAGTGGTCTGACACACTGTGTGTGGCTTGAACATATATGAGACCTCAAAGCCCACCTCCACAGTGACATACTTCCTCCAACAAGGCCATACCTATTCCAACAAAACCACACCTCCTAATAGTGTCACTCCCTTTGGGACCAATTTATTTTACACCATCACACAGCCCAAGATGGCAGCACCCACAGTGGGCTGGGCCCTCCATGATCAATAATTAATTATAAAAATCCCTCACAGCCACATCTTATGGAGGCATTTTCTCAACTGAGGTTCCTTCCTTTCAGATAACCTTAGCTTGTACTCAGTTGACATAAAACTAACCACCACACTTATCAACTGAGGTCAATTCTCCCATCTAAGAGATCATGGAAATATCACTAACTCCTAACTTAATATTCATTTACTGTCCATTCATTTATAAAACATATGCCAAGATTTATTACAAATAATTTTAGCTGTAAGTGGTACAGCTTGATGTAGCAGGAATCTTAGAAGGTCTTATTAATAAAATCAAACCCGGAGCCAAGTATTAGGGTGAATACTGGAAGATCAGAGAGACAGAACAAGTCACAGCTAACCTCACCTGGCCAACTTCTCAGCTGATTTTATTTCCTCAGACTGGAAGCTTCTGTGTCCTCATCCCAGGCTCTCAGCTGAACTGCTGCTCGAAAGCCTGAAGCTTAACCAGCTGAAAGCTTAACCAGCCAAATGCTTCTAGTTTCTGGTCTTCACACCTTATATACCTTTCTGCTTTCTACCATCACTCCCTGGGATTAAAGGCTCACTTTCTGGGATTAAAGGAGTGAGTCACCATGCTTGGCTGTATCCTTGAACACATGGATTTCTGCCTCTGGAATGCTAGGATTAAAGGTGTGTGCTACCACTGACTATCCTAAGTATCTAGTGGCTTTTCTGTTCTCTGACCCCAGATAAGTTTATTAGGGTACACAATATTTTGGGGAACACAATACCACCACAGCTTCATCTTAGATAACAATTTGTTTAAAACCAAATAATACAATATACTGTATAACAATATCAAGGTCAACAACTGTTGCATGTGTGTATACCCAATGGCAGTCCCACACATGATACTGACCAGTGTTGCAGTAGATATGATACAGTTCTGTAAGTGGAACCTTTTGGTGTTTGCAAGATAATGAAATTATCAACCAACACATTTCTGAAATTGTATCCTTCTATCCCTTTAGTGACAAATACATAGATACAGATATTATATATATACACAAAACATAAATTGATACAATATTGGTGAAATGTGAAATTTGCAGTGATGATTAATTTACCTGTGTCACACTGTTGTTTAAAGCCTTTAAGTCCATATTTAGAGTCCCTAGGAACATTTCATGTTGACTGACTACAAATTTTTAATTATAGCATTGATGCTATAATGGTGATCATAGCTGTCCTCCAAATTCTTCATGATATTGACTCTCCCTGACTCTTAAGTCATTTTTCCATACAAGTCACCATCATTTTCTTTTGAAAAAAATTTCTTTTATGTATTTTTTTAGGTATGAGTGCTCTGTCTGCCTGCATGCCAGAAGAAAATATCAGATCTCATTATAGATGATTGTGAGCCACCATGTGATTGCTAGGAATTGAACTCAGGATTTCTGTAAGATGAGCCAGTGCTCTTAACCACTGAGTCATCTTTCTAACAAACAATCATCATTTTCTTGCATCTCACTTTCTGTATTAAGGAAGACCTGCAATTAAATATTTATATTAATATTCATCGTGGTGTTGGGATGAGAACAGCCCCCACAGGCTCAGATATTTCAATGCTTGGTCCCAGGCTGGTGGACCTGTTTGGGAGGGACTAGAAGGTATGGCCTTGTAAGAAGTATGTCACTGGAGGGTGGGCTTCAAAATTTCAAAATCCTGTACCATTTCCAGTTAGCTCACTGTCTGTCTCTGCTTCATGGTTGTAGCTAAAAATGTAAACTCTTATCATGCCTACCTTCATGATGCCATTCTCCATTCCAAAATGATCCTGGACTCTAACCCTCTGGAACTGTGAGCCCCAAATTTTAACTCTAACTTCTATATGTTGCCTTGGCCATGGTGTTTTGTTGTGGCAATAGAAAAGTAAATAAGACATTCATATTTTAAAAAAGAAAGTGTTAATTTTTATAACAGATTTTTATTACACTAATAAACCAATATCTTTATTGACTTAATAAAATTGCTTTGTCCCCATTATTTTTCCCATTTAGTTCCCATGTTTTTATTTCTCACTTCAGTCTCTTTGAAAGATCATGTATACTTGAAAGGTAATAATCAAAGAACATTCTATTGCTTGGTAAGTTTGCTTCAAAGTAACTCTGGTAAAGAACATAAAAAAGTCATTTTGAAATTTTTCAGCCATGGTGCAAATTGAAAATCATCTTTTCTACACTATCATAATTATTCTTCAATTAAAACAAATGACTTAAAGTTAACCATCTTTTAAAGTTACTGCTTATGAACAGGTTTATAAAATAAGAGATTAAATTTTATCTTCCTAAATATCACAAGTAGCCAGGAGTGTTGGCATATGCCTTTAATCCCAGCACTCAGGAGGCAGAGACAGAGGCAGGTAGATTTCTGAGTTCCAGACCAGCCTGGAACCAGTCTACAGAGAAAGTTCCAAGAAAGTCAGGGATACACAGAGAAACCCTGTCTCAAAAACCGAAATAAATAAATAATAAAGTACTACAAGTGTTATGGCTATTTTTGGTTGTCAACTTGACTACATGTGGAGTCAACTAAAAGTCAACCAAAAATAGAAGGCACATCTGTGAGGGATTTTTGCTTGACTTGATGTGGAAAGATCTATTTCTAATCTGGATCTTTCTTGAGTTGGAAAGACATACCTTTAATCCAGATTGTTTGATCTGGAAAAGCCCACCAAAAACGCTAATCTGGACCATGCCTTCAACTGGAAGCCTATATAAGGACCTGGACGAAGGAAGCTTCTGCTTTTTGCTTGCTCATGCTTTGCTAACAAGACAATTCCTTCACTGGCATTATAGCCTACTTCTTTGGGATTCCATTGTATACTGAAGATCAGCTGAGACATCCATCCTCACCTCATAGACTGAACAACTACTGGATTCTTGGACTTTCTGCCCACAGCCATCCATTGCTGAATTAGTTGGACATCACCCTGTAAGTCATTCTATTAAATCCCCTTTCAATATAGATAGATAGATTTGTTCTGTCAGTTCTGCTACTACAGAGAACCCCGACTAATACAACAATTAATCTCCAAATGATCTGACAGGGTTGATGGCATCTTGAGATGCTATTACACAAAAACTGTCTGCACACTGCCAGAATCTGACTAGACCAAGAGATCTAAATACCGTTATCCCTGCTTTTATGGGGATAAAAGTACCTATCATGTTGAATATTATATATTACATCATCAATTTCAAAAGCTCCATTTGAACAGTATAGCATCTAATTAACCCAATAATAAAAAGTAATATATTTGTGCATCGTAGAAATGTGACTGACTCATCAGTGTGTGAGAGAAACAAGTTGAATAAGATCCTAGTTTATTTGCATTGGCTTTTAAAATTGTGTGTGCATGGTGTGTGTATGTGTTTATGTGTATGTGCACTTCTGCACGTGTACATACATCAATGCCAGATATCTTTCTCAATCACTTTTCACATTATTTTGGGAGATTCAAGGCCCTTTCTGGACCTAGAGCTCACGGATTTGGCTAGACTGCTTGACAAGTTATCTCCATGAATCCTCCCTTCTCTTCCTCCCTAGTACTGGTATTACAGATGTACAATATGGCACTCAACTTTTCACATGTGTTCTGGGGAACATACTCAACTCTGTACTCTCATGAGAAGCATTTTACTAACTAAACCATCTACTCAGTCCTGCAGTTTTTTATTTCATGCATGTTAAGAAGAAAAGTGTCCATGTGGTCTAGGTTGTCTAGCATATATGAGACCCTTAGTTGATCCCAGGCAGTGAAAACTAACTAAAGACCACAACTATTTATATTCTAGGAAAACAACCTCAGTTCAGGAAAATGATCATTTATATTCTTGTGGTATAATTTAAATTAATGTGAACTAACTTGGGTACAACTTAATCCCTTCTTAAAAGTTCCTACATTTTCAGTTAATAATTATATTGAAGGATTCACACAAAATAAATGTTATAAACATATGTACATTGTTTCTTGAAGTATTAATAGTAACAGAACCATGAAAATAGCCATAAATCTCTTATTGCTATTCTTATTTTGGAAGAATAGAATAGTAATTTAATTACTAGAAATATTGTAGCTAAAAATTTGGACAGTATTTCCAACAATATTTTTAATTGGTTTTTCTACTTTAAAACTTTACTTTTATGTGTACGGGTGTTATGCCTGCATGTATATCTGTGCATCACATGCATTTCTGGTTCACATGGAATTAGAAGAGAGCATCAGATCCCCAGGAATTGGATCTACAGATGGTAAGCCTTCATTTAGGTCCTGGGAATCAAACTTTGAAGAGTACCCAGCACTCTAAACTGCTGAACCATCTTTCCAGGCCCTAATTACAATAAATTTTTTTAGTCCGGGTCTCACTGTGTAGCTCAGGCTATTCTAGAACTTGCTGTGCAGACTAGTCTGGTCTGGCTCTGTTTCTCAAGATCTGGGATTTGAGGTGTACACCACAAATGCCAAGCTTTTTCCAAGAATTTTATAATCTACAAGATCCCAGAAGTCAAGTCAATGACTAAAAATATCCCCAACAATGCAGTAGCATCACATTAAATTTTAAATTTTTTTCAACTTAGCTTCTGTACCTCAAACTGTAATATTCTTTCAATTCTGTTTCTCTTTGCTCTACTTGTGATAACACTTCTGTAATTTTGGAGAGTTCTTTATGTACTCCATCATCCTTAGTTTCTGGTACAATTTCTTTTGTAAGTACATCACCACAACTATCTTTAACTTCTAGAAGTCCTATGTATATAGTTCATCCCATATGACATCCCATATGATAACGTGGAGCACATTTTTCAAATACAATGTGAGATTCTGCTCATGTTCACAAGCAAAATGACTTTATAAAATCAGATGATTGCTGTAAGAAAACAGGGACAAAGTAAGGGTGTTGGATCTGCAGTGGGCCCAAGGAAGACTGTCATAAGGAACAAATGGCTACACTAAGAAATCAAGTCGGGCGGTTGTGGCACATGCCCTTAAGGCAGTGGCAGGCGGATCTCTGTGAGTTTGAGGCCAGCCTGGTCTACAGAGCGAGTTCCAGGACTGGCTCTAAAGTTACACAGAGAAATCCTGTCTCAAAACAAAACAAAACAAAAAACAAAAGAAATCAATGAGGAGTCAAGCAGAAGGTGAAGAGTAGTCTAGAAAATCTATACCATTTGGTGAGACTCCATTGCAGTCTGCTTTCATCCAAGATGGAGTAAGAGGTATGGACTTATATTTTCATTTCACACCACCATGGCCAAAACAGATGAGATTATTATTTCAACAATATATAAGATAAAGGACCATCAGCAATGATGGTCATGATCCCAAACCTTGCAAAGGGAAGGAACTGGATTGGAAATAGGGAGACTGTCTGGGCAACCTACAACACTCTCTCAAAAACTAAAAGGTAGAGGTGTTAACTCAGTGGTAGAGTATTTGCTTAGCATGTATAAGGACAAAGGTTTAATCCCTATAATTTAAAGAAATAGAAAAGTAATAAAGCATTTTCAGGATATCAACAAAAGTAATAAACATCCAAGTAGCCTCTGTGAAAATTTTCATCTTGCAGATGTAGAACAAGTAATAGTGTTTATGAGATCTCAGAGGAAAATAAAAAGGAATCATTGGAATATGTGCAACTGGATAGGAGGAACCACTCCTAATATCCTATATCACATAAAACAATTAAGATCACTATGAATGACAACAGGTGACTGATGAGTTCAAAACATGGAGTGGATTGATGATGCTATGACAACAAAATGGCACATATATTAGGTGAGAGATGTGACAAACATTTGCATTTGATCATTCCATTTTGATCATCCATGTTGGATGCATGCATGGAGATGTCTTATTGAACCACATGATATACACAACCATATATCATTTGAACATAAAAAAAACAGAATTTAAAAATCAGATATCCTTAATACAGATAAATGTGTTAAGCAGATAAAAATATATATATTAAAAACTACAGATATTACTGAGAAATCCATGAATCATATGTAAGTAAATAGTCATATGCATTGTTCTAGGGTCAAATGATTATTTAAATGTTAATTTTCAACATTCTAATTCCCTAAAGGACATAAGATATTTTTATATTTCTGATTGAAATTTATTTATTGAATGTATGTGTTTATATGTGTATAGGTCCATGGATGTCATGGAGAATGTGTGGAGGTCTGAGGACAACAGGTGAAATTTGATTCTCTCCTTCCACCTCTGCGTTTTAGGAATCAGACTCAGGACATCAAGCTTGGTGGTAAGTGCTTTACCTGTTGCCTTAGTTTCTTTTCTATTCCTATGATGAGACACTGATACCAACACTACTTATAAAATAAGCCATTTCATTCTGGGATCATGGTTCCATGATAATCATGGTGGTGAGCATGGCTGCAGGTAGGCATGTGCTGGAGCAGCAACTGAAAACTTGCATCAACTTGGTTCACAGCAGGAGGCACAGAGAACCAACTGACAATGACATGGGCTTTTGAAACCTCCAAGCCTGCTCCCAATGACACACCTTCTCCCAAAGGACACACCTTCCCAAACAGCTGCACAACTAGGGACCAAGCATTGAGTTAGATGAGCCTATGGGGACCATTCTCAAACCGCCACACCTGCAGAGACAAAGACCCAGATGGTTTTAGTTGAGAATATGTTTAGAGAATTCCTGTGGAGGCCTGGGAACAGCTTAGTGGGCGAGCACTTCTCTAACCATCACAAAGCCTAGGTTTAACCCCCAGCATGCAAAAACAACAAGTCAGAGAAATGCAAAGACTAGCCAAAACTACTCCACTGGCTTAGCTGCCAAGTTTAAAAAGCCCTGGTTTGTTGCCCATTCTTAGGACATACAGGGTCACATCCTCCACACATTGACTGTCTGACTCCCCTACATCTCAGAAGTCAGATCTATTCCAGGGACAGCTGATAAGAACAAACCAGTCATTGGGAAGAAACACGTCCACAATACGCTCTGAAATCTGCATGGCAGAAGAGAGCTTTATCCTCCACTATTGTGTCCCCTCAACCATCCCAGACCTGCAAAGGCACACTCTCCAACATGGCACAGGCCGTCTGCTGTGGAATAAATCCACAGCAGCTGCTATGCCCCTGCCTCAACCCCACGAGAGGAAATTCATTTTCCTGTCATCAAAAAGAATCCCTTACCTCCCCTAAGAGGCTTTTCTCAATTCTGCCTTTCCTAACACTGGCTTAATCTGTATCATCAGCCTTGTCTAGCTGAGCTGGGAAACCTGGGGGGCTGCAAGAAGGAGAAAAGGTCAGTATACAAGGAAGGGTGCAGGACTGTATACAGACCAATACTTCATTAAATCTAAGTGTATTGGTGAAATTATTAAGGCCACTCCACGTAGTTAAAAGGAGATTTATTTAATGGCGTAACTTACAAATTAAGGGATAGGTAGGTCACGGGGTCTGGGGAAGGTGTATTGCAGTCCAGCAGTGTTCTCTGGAGCTCTGCTTGGCCCACCTCCACCGTCCAGGGTCCTGGACCAGAGAGAGCGCTGGCCCATCCAGATCTTGGGTCCCCAGGTGCCTCCCTTGGCCCCGCCTTGTAGGTGTGACAGTTGCCGAAGTCTCAATGGGGGTTGGAACTTCCAGATCAAAGCTGGAATGGCTACCCACTACATAAGTGCTACTTGCAGGCATGAGTATTTTATTAGAACTCATGGCAACGAAAAACTTCACAGACCTCTCACTGAGGCTTACTAACTTCAAGGGAACCCATTCTGGCCAAGAAAAGACTTAAAAGAAGTTTTCCTGACAGAGGGAGTCCTACCTCTTCCTCTCTGGACCCAAGAAGCAGTTCTTGACATTTTCTCTCCAGGGAACTGACTCCTTGTGCATTTCTCCTCCTCCTGCTTCTCTCCAGCAATACCCTTGCTCTTCTGACCAACACTAGCATCTTTTATCTTCACAGGAGACAGCATACCCTTAACAAAGTCACTTGGGACTGATCTAACCTCCCTGGAGAAGGCAGGCACACCTCCAAACCCCTGGTTGTCCACAGTTGCTCATCTACAATCAGGAACAGCTGTTTTTCATTTGATGTTATTTGCTTCACAAGATTTAGACAACAGGCAACATGATTTTTTAATCTCTAAAACAACGTGATGTATCTCTAGTTCTACTCTCAGGTCTCTTGAAAACCTGACCTAATCAATAGAGAATAGCCACAAACCCAGCAGAAAAAACATCAACCATCAGGGCTATTTAGGCATGGAGTAATCACATCCAAGGGATGAAATGTCTACTGAGTTGATGTTCAGTATTGCTAGCTCATTTAATATTTTCTCTCTCATGAAACTGGTTTAAAAAGAAAGACCACAGATTTCATTTCAAGTACATCCAGTTTTGAATTTAGAGACTTTCTAAAAATCCCAACACTGATCAACACAGCACACTTCCCCCTGGTCACCAGACACTGCTCTGTTAACAAATCACAAGCATTCATGAGCACAAGAAACATACAAGGGAGCAATTACCAGGTAGCCTTGGAAGCATTAATAATCTCTTTGATCAGAGGCTCCCCCAGGGTGGTGTACATGGAGGCTTGCTTGGAAAAGTCTTTGGTGTCATCTGGGTGCCTGGCCAGCCCATGGTTTGTGTCCGGAGTTCACCCGCTTCAGAGCCTGTCTCCATGTGTGCCCTACAGGAAAAGGCACAGAAGGGGAAATGATGCACCAAAGACAAGGCCAGCAAAGGTGCTGGGGAACAGACTTCTGGTTACCGCCTCTTAAAAGAAAATTAATATAGACTGTGTTCAGTCTAGGATGGAAAGAGCAGTGTGCCAGGCAGTGTGTGCCTGAGGAAGAGGTGGACACAGGCTGGGAACAAGTGCCAACATAAGAGTGAGATGGCCAAGGAGCTTCTGGCTCACACGGAGAGTTCTGGCTGGAAGTTACAGATGCCCTTTAGTGTGACTGATTTAGTGTGACTAAATTCTGTGTGGTCACTCTGTGGGGAGACAGGGAGACCAAGCATTCCTGTGGCCCAGATTAGAATTGTGTCTTCCCACTTCAAATAAATTAAGAAAAATATCTCTCACAGTCATTTTTTGTTGTAGTTAATTCCTGATGTAGTCAAGTTAACAACCAAGGATAGCCATCAGAGGGTGCATTAGTAATAAAAATGAGAAGTGTCTGTTTGTACTACTTATGATCTTCAAAGCCTTGATTTCCCTGGTATCCTAACCAGGTCTTTGGAAAATTCTTTTATCCACAGCTTGCTGTCCATGGGGAGATCAACAATCTCCAGTGTGGCTTCAACTTCTGATCTCTACAAGATCCTACTCCAAATCAGGCTCTACTTTATTGAATTTGGACTTCAACATCTGAAAGATACAGTCCATCCAGTCCTCAGTTCAGAGAGGGCACAGGAGCACACTTAGAGGAGCAAAGTTCTTAGTTCTGGAGTATTTGCACTCCATGCTGGTCATAGGCAACCTTCTGATCTGTAGGCACTGTCAGGAGAAATTGAAGGACCACACAGGCAGAAGAGAAGAGCCTGTCTTGTTCTATGAAGAGGCCATGCCTGGGGCATAGCTGCATGGTGGCCCCGGCAGCAACGGCCTGGCACAGGTGGTTTGGGGACCTCAAAGAGACAAAGGCGTGGCAGGTGGGACATAGGAGAGCACATCTAAGAGAAGACCATCAGTTGGATGAGCCCCAGAGTGACAACCTTCCCCAACTAAGGGGAAGCAGCAGTATCATGGTCACTGGTGAGGGAGGGGTCAAAAGGAACAGGCAGAGGAGGGACTGCCATGGAGATGAAAGTGGTGGGTATGTGTGTAGCATGTACACATGCGCACCCACACACGTGCACACACACCACACACGTGCACACACCACACACACACACACACACACACACACACACACACACACACAACTGCAACAGTATGCATGTGGGAAAGGATAGGCACCTTGGGGGACTGGGACTGTGGAGGAATTAATGCAATTTATCAGAGACATGGCTAGTAGGAAACCTATGAAGACAGAGTCTGGTACAGCTAACCCTGAAAGAAAAGTGATAGTTTATTCCCAGATGGAGACACAGTCTCCAGAAACCCAAGTTATTGGTGATACAAGAGCTAGAAGAACAATCGTCCTGCTCTGTCCCTCAGGCTTCCTCAGCTGGCCCACATGCCCTGGTCCCTCATGGGTGATCCCTTCTACCACCCAGCAACCAGCAGTATCTAGCAACCAAAGTCTCCCCACCTCTTCCTTGGCTCCTGTAGATGCCCCCCACACTGAGGTCAGCAGGGACTGTAGCCAGATTTTCGAACACACCATCTATTCTCACCTTAGGTCCATTCCATGGGGCCCACTCCACATGATACCATCTGTCATTATCTTTGGTCACCACACTCATGATGATGCAAACTGGGGACACTATAGCATCACATAATGCACATGGTGGCCCTGGGGGCAAAGAAGGACCCAACACCAGACATCAGCACAGTTTGACAACCAAACTTGGATTAAGAGCTATTGTAGAGGGTGTGGTTCTAGAGAGGGACTTGTCAATTTTGATCTTTTGGGGGCTGGGGAAGCCTGGGCATTGCTTGTGCTAAGATCTAGAGCATGAACCTAGCATCCTAGCCACATTTCCTGGTTCTAGAAAGCCTAGGTCCATCTCCAAAGTCAGCACCTGCCTGAGTCCATTTTGGGAAAATAGGAACAAGGACCCTCTCTGGTGGTTGACTGGAAAAGTCAGCTGAGATAAACAAAAGCAGGGGTTACAGCAGGTGCCCCAAAGAGCATAGCGATGTGGTCTCTTCTGTCACCATGTCTCCATCACTGACATGGCTTTCCATGTTTAGCTGGTGTCAGCCACCTCTTCGGAGGAAACATAATGGACTCCCCACACCCCAAGCCTTCCTCCCCATGTCACCCATTCTGCCCCACCTATAACCCATGCCATCTGTCACTGTGAGGACCTGCCTGATGAGAATGTCATTCTTTCCATGTAACAGGACAGTAGTTGTCCCTCCGAGGCACAAGGAGATCTCAACTCTGCTCTCTGGAGGCAGCCAAGCACTTGGCACAACGGGCTCTTGCTGGATTAGAGTTTGAACCCAACCTGCACAGGCCACTTCAGAGATGAGGGAAGGGGAGCCACAGTTCACGGTCTCCTGTCAGGAAGGGAGTCAAGCCAGGAGTCCTGAGTCCCCACCTGAGTCACATAATCACCAGTGGGACTTGAAAGAGGGTTTTGCCCAACTAGGAGGTCAAAGTCAGAGTTTTGCACTTCTTGAGGAAGCACGCTGGATACCTGTCTGGGGATGTAGCTCCATAGTGGAACACTTACCAAGCATGCATGCACAAGGATCTAAGTTCCATCCCCAGAATTGCAGGGCAAGAGACAGAGGTTGTGTGTGCCTTTAATTCTAGCCCTTGGGAGTCAGAGCCAGGTGGATCTCTGTGAGTTTGAGGCCAGCTTGGTCTACAGAGCGAGATCCCGGAAAGGCACCAAAACTACACAGAGAAACCCTGTCTCAAAAAAACAAAACAAACAAACAACAAAAAAAAAATGAGGAAAGAGGTGGGGAGTTTCTAGAGTCTCCCCATCATATCCGGGGCCGCTGGAGCTCTTTCCTCCTCCTCTACCCTCCTCTGGCTCCCTTATGAGCTGTTGTGTGACTTTCCAGGCCCAGCTTTTCAGGTTCCACTCCCAAGTGAGAGTTGCCACAGAACTCCTCCTGTTCTCTTAGTGCCCAGCAGGTCTCTCCAACACATCAGGGCTCGGAAGTGTGTAGGTCCCTCTCTCCCTGGTGTTGACTTGGGGCTCTGCCTCCCTGGCCTTTCCGGTTTCCTGAGACCAACTACCCCAGTTGCCACCGCAGCCAAGTCCTCTCCGCAGCTGCCTTCAAGCTCCACAAGCTCACCAGCTCCCCCTACACACACACACACACACACACCCTCTCCTCTTCCCGCCCTGAACGGTGTCCCAGCGTTTCCCAGGCCGCGTCTGGCACTGGCATCACTGTTCCCCAGCACCAACATCGTGCGCATCCCTGGCTGGCTCACCTAGATGTCTGACTCCCTTCTCTGCAGTCTTGGCCACGCTCCACTTTCGGACACCCGCTCAGTGCGGCTCTTCCCAGAGGCACCTCAACCGCGACACCTTACTTCAGGGCAGGACTCTAGCGCGACCTGAGGTGGGGCACTTTAAGGGCACGCCCCATCTGAGGGCCCTGTGTGGATGTCCCCTGAAAGGGAGTGCATTCCCTTCTGTGAAATCCATAGAGCTGGGAGATGAGGGGCGCTGTGGTAACCATACCCCCCTTCCCAGCTAGCGACTCAAACATTTAGCTTGCTCTGAGAGGGATTAGAAGCCCACCCAGGTTTGAGGGATTTATGAAGCCACGCCCACTCACACCACCCCCTGCCAGGAGCTCTGAGCTTTCCTTTGTGAGCTACAAACAACACCCTCCTCTGGTTTCTACTCTAAGTGGTACTTCCTTCTTCTTGGCAATCGGGGCCCTGATAAACTTGCCTTTGAGTGGAGGTGGGATAGGCCCCTTGAAGGTGTAGGTCTGGAGGTCAGACCTGCATTCCTCTTAGGAAGCTGCAGTCCCCACTGTGGTTGGGCACCAGCAGGACAGGGCCACATTTCCAAGTTCCCCTGGAAAACTGGTGAGCCTTCCAGTGTGGATGCTGTGAAAGAAACTCAGATCCCCTGGAAGAGCAGCTAGTGCTCTTCAGACACAATTTTTTGTTTTGTTTTGTTTTTGAGACAGGGTTTCTGTGTAGCCCTGGGTATGCTGGAACTTGCTCTGTAGAGCAGGCTGGCCTCAAGTTCAGAGATCCATCTTCCTCTGCCTCCCACGTGCTGAGTTGAAAAGTGTGCGCTAGCAACTGCCTTCCCTGTTTTTTATATACACCGTGTGTGTGTGTGTGTGTGTGTGTGTGTGTGTGTGTGTGTGTGTGTGTAAAATGTCAAGGACAACTTGGGGGAGTTGTTTCTTTTCTTGCTCCATAGGGGTCCTCAGGATTGAACTCAGGCCCTCAGTGTTGACCATGACCTGGTGGGGTTTTATGGGTGTTGGGGTTTAGTACTGGGGATGGAGCCCAGGTCTTCACATATGCTAGTCAATCACCCAACTGCTGAGCTACATCCCCAGCAGGTATTTCTTACTCAATGGCAGGGATGGAACTTGGGTCCTCACTGTGCCAAGTGAGCACCATACCTTTGAGTGGCCCCAGCCTGGCACTCTGGTTTGTAACCTCAGACATGTTTGCATACTGCCTGGTTTTGTGAACACAGCCATGTCCTCAGGGTGACAGTGTCTTCGTGGAGTGCCCCTCTGTTAGACATAGTCCAACATGACTGGACACACAGAATGTTGGTGTTCCCACTGTTGGAAGTAGCTAGGACCTCAGACCCCTGTCTTTGATCGAACCTACTTTCTAACCAGTGTGGTGTCACACACCTGTCATTTAAGCACTTGGGATGCAGGAGAATCTACTGAGATCAAGGGTGTAAGGCCAACCTAGCAAATGCAGTGAGGTGTTGCCTCCATGTCCAGCTGCAGACACAAGCCAAGCATGCAGACATCCCCAGTCCTGGGGAGGAAAGCCACATGGCACACCACAAACCCAGTGATACCCAGGCTGCTCCAGTGGGGATGCCATGGCTGAAGAGGCAGGGCAAGGAAGGCAGCAGCTGCTCCTTTGCAGTGAGGGGCAAGACCCGGGGTACTCAGAGACACTGAGGGCCTAAGGACTCAGCAGCAGGCCAGCCTGTGTCAGCCTGGAGTGACCATTTAAGGAGGAAGGAGTCCTGAGTCCTGGACCCAAAGTTGCTGGTGGCTGCTGGGTTCAGGAGCAGGGCCATGGTGGGGTCCTGCTGTGATCAGAGGGTGCAGTAGAGCATCTGAAGGGCAGACAAGGACCAAAGAACAGGCCACAAATGCAGAAACCTTATAGTGCTTCTATGAAGCAGAGCTGGGAAGTGTGGTGCAGGTGAAGGGGAGCAGCAGGCCTCTCCACATCAGTTGATTGTAGTCATTGCCCTATACCTGTTGCTTGTCTTATTTCGTGTGTGTGTGTGTGTGTGTGTGTGTGTGTGTGTGTGTGTGTGTGTGTGTATTGTGTGTGTGACACAGGTGTGACCATGCCAGGTTGAACAACCATAAGTGTAAATGTGGGTAATAGTGAAATATCACATATCTTTCTTTTGTAACAGGGCCTCATGAACTACCAGTTCTCAGGATCCTTGGGTGTCCCTCACCCCTTCCTGGGGTTAGAGGTTCCCATGGCATTCCAGGACTTTTTTTTATGTAGTTCCTGAGGATTCAAACTCAGGTCCTCAGGCTTTCAGAGCAACTGCTCAGACCCTCCCAGTGTCTCCACAGCCCCACTTGTTGGTCTTAAAATTCTCATATCATTGCTGACATTTCTGTTCAAATATTTTCTAAGTTGGTCATTTTCTCACTACTGAGTCTGAGGTGTTTTTTAATAGCTAGTTGCCAGCAGCTGCAGCCAGCAGCTCTTGTGTCTTGATGAGCAGAATTTCTAGATTTGCTTTCAAAAGACCAATATTCCTTTATGGAGTTTTCTTTTTCTTTTTTTCCAGACAGGGTCTTTCTACACAGTCCTTACAGGCCTGGAACTCACAGACATCCACCTGCTTCTGCCTCCTGAAGGCTGGGATTAAAGGATTGGGCTACCACATCCAACCCCACTTGTTGTGTGTGCACAGGCCTGTGGAGATGGAACCCAGGCCTTCCATATTCCAGGTGAGAATGCAGAACCTGCCTAGGGTTTGACTTTGTGGAATCCTGAATCAGTGTCAAGGGTGTGCTGGTGTTGAGGGTCATCAAGACCCTGAACACCATGTCCTGCTTTACCATATGGCTCCTCTCGGGTTTCCCAACACAGTTTCATATATGACATTTGGGAGTGCTATCTGGTTTCAAAACATGGCATTTTTACTCTGAAATTGTGAAGGATGCCCTTCTGAAACATTTATTTTATTTTTTAATTTAATTTTTGCTCTATTTAGTTTTAAACAAGTCTTCTCTGTGTAGCACTGACTGTACTGAACTTGCTCTATAGACCAGGCTGGCCTCAAACTCAGAGATCTCCCTGCCTGCCTCTGCCTTCTGAGAGCTAAGATTAAAGACATGTGCCACCATCACCTGGCTGAAACATTTTAATCAGCATTGATTGTGCAAATAATAAGTTTTGTGGTGACTTTTAAAGACTTTTTACATTTTTATTTCATTAGGGGCAGGGTTCAGGCCACATGTCCATATAGCTGTCAGAAGACAACTTGTGGGAATTCATTCTCACCCTCCACCACATGGGCCCTGCAGATAAAACTCAGGTTGTCAGGCTTGATGGCAAGCACCTTTACCCACTGAACCATCTTACTGGCCTAACTTTTGTTTTTAGCTTTTCGTGCTAAAGTTGAATTAAAGGGCTCACACATGCAAGGCAAGCTCTCTTCCAGCCAACCCTTCACTTCGTTGAGACAGCCTCATGGTGACACTTTTCCTCTTTCTTTCTTTGCTTCTTTTTATGATTTCTTTGTTTTCTGTACATGAATGTTTCACCTGCATGTATGTCTGTGCATCATGTGCAGTCTTGCTGCCTTTGGTGGTCAGAAGAGTGCATTGCATCCCCTGGAGCTGGGGTTAAAATGTGGGTGCTGGGAGTTGAACCCAGGTCCTTCATAAGAGCAGTGGGTGCTCTTATCCACGAAGCCAGCTCTTCAATTACTTGGTCACACAGTGCAGTTACTTTCATGAAGGGTTCCTGTAGATGTAACCAACTGTCTTATTAAATAAGAAACACAGAGCCGATTCAGAGAAGAAAGCCAAGAGGTCAGAGCTAAGAGCCTTACCCTTCCTGCTTCAGCCAAGAGAGCTCTCTGAAAAGGGCCTACTTCTTGTCTGTTCATCTTTATATAGACTGTCTGTTCTGCCTTCTTATTGATTGTAAACCCAAATACATGACTGCTTCGTCACTGCCTGTATGTACAGCCCTCCAGGTCCTCTATGGTATTGAGATTAAAGGCGTGTGTCTCCAATGTTGGCTGTATCCTTGAACACACAGAGATCTACCTAGCTCTGTCTACCAAGTGCTGGGATTAAAGGCATGCGCCACCACCACCACACTCTTGCTATGGCTCTAATAGCTCTGACCCCCGGGCAACTTTATTTATTAACATACAATTAAAATCACATTTCAGTACAAGTAAAATACCACCACATTTCCCCTTTTCTATTTTAATAAAAAGAAAAAAGAAAAAGGTTATAACTAACAAAAAAAGAACTATATACAAAAGTACAATAACTATATACAATATATACAAGTAATAAATGCCTAAACAATGTCTAGTCCATTTGTATTTGACAAATTCAGGGAAAATAATTTCATTATCTATCCTATTTTGTTAAGTCCAAAATGTATCTAATTCACTTTCTATCTTAATTAATCTTCAACTATAACCAACTAACCTCCAACTATAACTAACTAATCTTCAACTCCCTCAGAGACCAAGAAGGAAATAATATTAGCTAACAAAAATAAAAACAGGAAGTGCATGCAAGCAACTTCCAAAAAATTTGTGAGTTGACAGAAACAGCCAACTGCCTGGACAGTCACCTGAGGTTTCTCTGCAGTGCTGGGGCATCGTCTTCAGCCTATAGGCTTAGCATGTCTGACAGACTCATTTGTGAAGTAGGATGTACACAAGGTCAACAGTTCAACCTCACATTGGGTGAGAGCAGTCCATGTACCAAAAACACCCGAATTCCACTAGTGTCATGTCATGATTCAAGATTTTAAATTCTGGAAATTGTTGATGGTTCTTTAATTCAGCTGTCCATTCTTCTTGGCTGTGTATATATGGCTTCATCTCAGCATCCCGTTCTTCTCCACATCCCTCTATCAAATGCCAGTCTACTATTGAGAGGCGTGAGCTTAGTTACTCTTCAAGAATAACTGTTTCAGGTGCTGTTCCATAGCACATTAGAAGCCATCGGCCCACTGCCTGTTCAGCTGCCTTCGAAGAAAAGGGCACTGTACCTTTTCCAAATTGTGAAGGCCACTTCAGGGATGGTGCCATATTGTCCTGGCCTCAGAAGATGCCTTTTGATAAAGCCATAACCACACTTGTTTTGGCAAGAATCAGTAGTCCTTTGTTTTATGTCCTGTCTGTCCATTTGGTCCTGTTGATTCAAGGATACTTTGTTGTTCAGTGGCTAACTTTTGCCACAATGAAAGTTACTCCATATGCAGTTTCTTCAATGCCCATATTTTCTCTGAAGTAGACTGGTACTGCCAAGAGCTGACATGCCTCATAGTCATAACAAAAAAAGAAAAATTTTCTAAGTTATTAAAACATTTTAAATGCCATATTCTGTAGATCTCTGAAGGGTTTGAAGATGACCTGTCTAAAATATATCTGCTCAATTTTAAAACATATCTAATATGACTACAAGTTCTATTGTAACGTCTAACTACTAACTTTCATTTCTTTATATCCTAATAGTTGGTAATAATAACATTCAAGGATCAGAAAATTGCATTGTTAAATGAATGGTATAAGTACAATTAGAAATATACATATAGCATTTTCTAACAATATCAATTTCAATATATATAATTTGTATACAATATAAAACAATCCAATCCAATGTAAAGTATTTAAAACTAGTAATTGTCTTTTTCTTCTTTTCTTTCTTTCTTTCTCTTTTTTTTAAAAAAAGGAACCTTAAATCTAATCTCCTTTGCTTAGCCTTTTTCCTAACCCTTGACAACAACTTGTAACCAACCCCCCTAAACAATGAAAATTACCCCAGACCCAAAACTCATTAAAAAGACCAAAAAACCACCTGCCCCACACCACCTTTTTGGGAATGTGGGCGTCGTATTCTTAAAATTGCTTCCTGCTGGGTATGGGCGAAGGTATCTTTATCCTGAAAGAAAAATTTTAGGTTAATTGTCAAATTCTAGGAAAGGTAACTATATCCTACATTATCCAATCTGTGTATAATGCCAAAGTTCAGGGTTTATCTCAAGTCCTTATTCAAGTATTCTTTGAGACTGGATCATCTCAGCTAGTCATCTCAAAATTGCTCTGAGCACCTTGTAGTTCAAAGCTGATCTGTAGATGATGTTTGTCAGCTTAGTGATATTATTATTGTCCATGTGGAATTGTTGTTGTTGTGGGGCCCCATCTTCTTCCTGGAGACTTCAGTGGATGTTAGGCCTGGCCGTGAATTCCTGCAGAAAACTGATAAGAGACTCGAACACAAAGATATATATGCAGCTAATTGAAGCCTTTTTTCTAGAATTAGTTAGTACTCTATATGACCATTCATATCTTAACAAAGTTTAAAATGTATATAAATCTATATATCTATATATTAATCTTGTAAATTTTGATATAAAATTTATACTTTAAGAAAAATTTAAAGAATCAACCCTCCATTGAAATCTTTTAATCTTTATAAGTAGGCACTGTGAAAGCAAATCTTTCTCTGTCTTTTTCTTGTAAAGGTATTGAAAAGAAACAGTCTTTTAAATCAATAACTATGAGAGGCTATCCTTTTGGTAACAGAGTAGGCAAAGGAATTCCAGATTGTAGAGAGCCCATTGGCTGAATTACTTTGTTAATTGCTCTAAGGTCTGTTACCATTCTCCATTTACCAGATTTCTTTTTAATAACAAATACAGGAGAATTCCAAGGGCTGGTTGATTCTTCAATATGCTGAGCATTTAACTGTTCTTCTACCAGCTCTTCTAAAGCCTGGAGTTTCTCTGTTGTTAAAAGCCATTGCTGAACCCATACAGGCTTGTCCATTTTAAAGGTAGAGCTGTTGGTGTTTTTGGAAGATTATTAGTTGTTGTGCCCTGTTCTTGTATGACATGGATGGCTGGTGAGCACTCATTAGAATAATATCTTTTAATATTTCTCTCAGAAACATGTACTAATTTATGATTTGTTTCTGAGATTGGAGGGATATTAATCTGAGTATTCCATTGTTGTAACAAGTCTCGACCCCACAGGTTCATAGCTATGTTAGCCATATATGGTTTTAATTTTCCTTTCTGTCCTTCTGGACCTATACATTCAAGCCATCTTGCACTTTGTTTCACTCGAGATAATGTCCCAATTCCTAACAGTTGTACATTTACCTCTTGAGGAGGCCAAGTTGGATGCCAAAATTCTGGTGCAATTATGGTAATGTCCGCACCTGTGTCTACCAGACCAGACAACAAAACATCATTTATCTTTATTGTTAGTTTTGGTCTTTGTTTATTAATAGAAGTTTGCCAAAAAATTTTCTTTATGTTTTTTCCTGAATTTCCTATTCTCTCTGTTTCATCATCCCGACCAACATGATTTATTCCAATAGGCATTTGGTTATTTAGTTGCTTTGAGTAGGGGTTTCCTCTACAACTGCAGGAAAGGTTTGAACTGGATTTGCTATTGGGGCCTGCATGAGGCCCCTCTGGGAGTTTCCCGAAGCTTGAGACAGAGGATTACCCTGTCTGTCCCTTGTTGATCTACATTCGTTGGTCCAGTGTTTTCCCTTACCACACCTTCTGCATACTCCAGAAGGAAGGGGCATTCTGTTGCCAGTGTTCCTTGAAGAAACATTATTTCTAGGAATGACCTGTTTACAATCCCTTTTCAAATGTCCTTGCTTTCCACATCCAAAACATCTAACATTGCTCAAACCTTTTGAAATTGCTTTTCCTACCCACATATCATCATGGTCATAAGCCTCAACATTAACTGTGTCTTTAACCCAATCTTCCAAAGGTGCAGATCTTGCCTTTAATGGCCTGATTATTCTTTTGCATGCTGCATTTGCATTCTCAAAGGCCAAAGACTCAATTATTATCTGACTAGCCTCTGAATTTGGGACCATTTTCTGTACTGCTGAAGTCAATCTTTGTAAGAAATCTGTGAAAGATTCTTTGGGGCCCTGTATAACCTTTGTAAATGACTCAGTTTTTTTTTCCTGGTTCTTCAACTCTGTCTCAAGCATTCAAAGCTGCCGTTCAACATAGAACTAGGGTTTGGACATCATATGAACATTGTGTTTGTACTGAAGCATATTGGCCTTCTCCAATAAGCTGATCCTGGCAGACTTGTATTCCATTATCCCTCCATTGTTTTTCTATATTTTCAGCCTCATTATTGAACAACATTTTCCATTGGAGATTTTGTCCGGATTCAAGAACAGCCTGTGCCAAATCCCGCCAGTCCTTTGGTAGAATCCTATTACAAGTTGACCAGGTGTTTAACATTTGCTTTACATATGGGGAGTGCATGCCATAAGATGCTATTGCCTCCTTAAATCTTCGTAAGTCTAACATTTTAACTGGATACCAAGTATTTTGTTCATTCTCTTCACCAGGTAGCTGCTGTACGGCTACCAGATAAATTAAGGGTGATTGTGTGAAAACTGGCTTTCTTTCTGTAACCTTATGATCCAATTTTGAAACAACTTCACTATTTATTTCTTCTGTCTGAATTTGAATTTCTCTATAATTTATTTTTACTGGTTTAACAGGTTTTTCTAAGACTGTTATCCTGGCACTTAAGTTGACTATCTTTTTAAATAGTAAAATGAGGATAAGAAAAGTAATAAACTGAATAATTCAATCAATATTAATCTCATATAGTTGTTCCATTATCAGAGTGCCTAAAATTTCAAACGAAGCCCAATTTTCTTCCAATGTACACATAAAGCCCATTTTTTTTTAATGTAGAAAAAAAATTCTCTTTTAAATAGATATGTTAATTGACTTACCAAGTCTGGGTAGAACAGTAGAATCCCAGGGAATTTCAAAACAGCCACCTGGTGTTCGAGGTGTGAATCCAGAGAGAGGGAGAGAGATAGAGAGAGAAAGCGTAGCCGCTTGAGCCGAGTCAGGTCTTGGCTTTACAGGCAGGGGCCCTGTTCGGCAGGGCAGGCCTGAGTTGTTTGTAGCAGTTGCAAGTAGCTCCAGCTGCGGGTCAGTCAGGCCTAGGCCCGAGCTAGGGAGCCAGGCCGTCCAGTCCAGAAACCGGACCCGCCGCCAAGCCAAACCAAGCGGTTTTTAATGGATTCTTGTCACGTTGGGCGCCAAATGTAGATGTAACCAATCTTCTTATTAAATAAGAAACACAGAACCAATGCAAAGAAGAAAGCCAAGAGGTCAGAGCTAAGAGCTAAAACCTTACCCTTCCTCCTGCAGTGATCCTACCTCTCCGAACCAGAGCTACCCCTGTGTTAAAGTCTTTATATAGAGTTCCTGTTCTGCCTTCTCAGTGGTTGTAAACCCAACCACATGACCGCCTCGTCACGGCCTGTCTGTATAGGCCTCCAGGTTTTCCATGATTGGTATTGAGATTAAAGGCATGTATATCCAATAATGGCTGTATCCCTGAACACACAGAGATTTACCCAGCTCTGCCTACCAAGTGCTGGGATTACAAACGTATGCCACCACTGCCCTGCTTTCCTATGGCTTGCTAATAGCTCTGACCCCCAAGCAACTTTATTTATTAATATACAAATAACATTTTAATACAAATAAAATATCACCATAACCAGACCTACAGAAAACCTTCCTGGAGTTAAAAAATAAATAAATAAAAGGAAATCAGGTGTTATGGTGCATGCCTTTAATCCTGTCACTCGGGAGATAGAGGCAGGTGGAACACTGAATTGGAGGCAGATCTGATCTAGGTAGTGATTTCCCAGGCTATGAAATAAGGACCCCTCCCTGCCCCCCCACACTCTGTTTCAACTAAGTCATTGAATAGAATAAACAAATAAATATAATTAACTTGGAGTAGAACAAATAAACAAATGAACAGAGAAACAAAGGAAGGCTGGGGGCTTGGCTCATGGGGGGAGGAAAGAGCCCTGGCCTAGGTGCCCAAAGCCCTGGGCTCCATCCTCTGGACTGCAGAAACTCGGGCATGCTGGCCCAGGAAAGTCTGTAACCCCAGTACTCAACTCAGGCACTGGGAATAAGCCGATGGGTTGGGGAGAGGCTGCTCTCCAGAGTTGGCCAGCCCTTTTCAGCTTTCTGAGGGAACGCCATACTCTGTGTGCCTTTTAGGTGCTCTAGCTAGCATGCTCTCAGACTCCAGGTGTGTGTCCCTGCCTTGCTGAAATATCCTCTTTCCTCTGTCCTCTGGTGGGGACATACAAATGCAAAATGGTCGCTCAGTTCTGAATCCCTGTTCTCAGGAATATGCAACAGGCACTCTGCTCTAACCATCTCCCCTCTCTCCAGGTTGGTCGATCTTGATTTTATGACTTGTTTTGTGTGTGACTACTTGCCTGCCTGCCTGCCTGCCTGTCAGTGAAGCGAACCATGTCTGCCTGGTGCCCACAGAAGGCAGAAGAGGGGTTTGGGTCCCCTCTAACTAGAGTCACAGGTGTTTGTCAGCTGCCATGTGGGTGCTGGAATTTGTACACATAGCAGCTGGTGCTCTTCACAGCTGAGATGTCTCTTCAGCTATTGTTTTATTTTATTATTATTTATATTTTGTGTAGCCCTGGCTGTCCTGGAACAACTTTCAGAGATCAAAGTTGGCCTATTTTACGCAGCCAGTTCAAGGGCAGCCTGGGTTATGTAAAGAGATCCTGTTTTAAAAATAAATATATAAATAATAAATAAATAAAGCAAATAAATATAAACATAAATACACTTCCCTTGGAACAAACAAATACAAAGACAAGGGAGGAAGTGCTGGGGATCTGGCTCACGAGGGGAGAGGAAGCTGTGGCCTAAGTGCTTCAGATATTTAAAATTTATGAAGTTGTTTCACTGGCTTACACACAGGGATTAGTAGATTTTCCTATAGGGTTCTATGGGTCTTTGTCACATCATTTCTGGAGACTCTGAGTTGTTGGTTTCAGGATCATTTACAAAAGTTAAAACAAGTCCTTGGAGCATACAAAACAGTGGGCAAGACAGAGCATGGCCTGTGGAGAAGTGTGTTGAGCTTTTTGTTAAAATGTCCTCTTTAGATAGGTGCTACATTGATGCAAGATATTTAGTATTTATACATTATTTTAAAATTCATTAATTTTTTTCAGTGTTTGTGCGTGTGTATAACCTTGGCAGCCTCTGAAATTCAGCTTTTGTGTGCTCTCAGGAAACACTTCCCAGAAGATTTCATCTCAGCGATTTTGGTCTCTTCTTAATCACTGCTAATTTCTCAACTTTACCTGACCAGCATCAAGTATCCCAAGAAAGCAAAGGTTTCCCTTTAGTAGTTAACATATCTTTTTAAATCACAGCTGATTCTTCACTCCATCTAACCAGAACCACAGAATCTTAATCCAAAATATCAAATGGCCTTGATAGAGTCTTTAAACTGCCCCTGAAACTTCACAAGCCATCCATCCATCTTCTACATTGCCCTCAACATTCCTATCTTCCAAGTTCCTACCGAACAGTTCACCAAGCATTGAACATTCAATGACTTTTCTTGCACAAAGTTGCAAAGTCCTTCCATAAAAACTCATCAAAACAACATGGTCAGGTCTGTAACAGCAATACCCCTGCTCTTGGTACCAATTTTCTTAGTTAGGGTTTCTATTGCTATGATGAAACACCATGACCTAAAACAAGTTGGGAAGGAATGGGTTTATTTGGCTTATACTTCCATATTATTACTCATCTAAAGGAGTCAGGACAGGAACTCAAACAAGAGAGGAACCTGGAGGCAGCAGCTGATGTAGAGGCCATGAAGGGGTGCTGCTTACTGGCTTGCTCTTCCTGGCTTGCTCAGCCTGCTTTCTTTATACAACCCAGGACCACCAGACCAGGGAAGGTACCATGTACAGTGTGATGGAGGCCCTCCCATCACTAACTAATTAAAAAATTACCTTACATGCTTGCCTACAACCAGATATTATGGAGGCAGTTTTTAAATTGAGGTTCCTTCCTCTCAGATGCCTGGCTAGTGTCAAGTTGTCATAAAACTGTCCAGCACAGAGAGGGTCTCATTATGTCAACTTGGTTGGCCTGGACTTTGCTGTGTAGATCATGCTATCCTGAACTCAGAGAAATCTGCCTGACTCTGCCTCCCAAGGTGCTTGCCAATAGCCATCCAAAATGGTTGCTAAATAGTGTCTCATGGTTTTGATCAGTATTTCGCTAATGATCTCTTTAAGCACTTACTGGCTACTTGTCTGCTTTGGAGATTATCTAAAGTTCTTTGCCTGTTTTGGATGGGATCATCTGTTGCTGAGTTGTGTATGTCCACCATTTAAAAGATGCACTGTAATAACCAGATCATGTTTCTGAATTCACAGGATTCCTACAGGAAATAAATAATAATTGGTAGAGAAACCTGTGTCTTGGATATTCTTAATTCAGCAGGTCAAGAGCAGTACAGTGAAATGAGGGAACAATTGAGGATTAGGCAAGTTTTTCTCCTTGTATTTGTCATAAATAATATTAAATCATTTGTAGTTATTCACCATTACAGTTAGGTTTTAGTTGAATATGGAAGTTGGCATTGAGAATTAATGGTAAGCTGAGCGGTGGTGGTACATACCTTTAATTGTAGCATTCAAGAGGCGGAGGCACGTGGAACTCTGAGTGAGTTCAAGGTCAGCCTGGTCTATAGAGTGAGTTCCAAGACAGCCAGGGCCACACAGAGAAACCGTATCTCCAAAACCAGAAGAAAAAAAAGAGAGAGAGAGAAGTAATGATAGCTTTCATTTATTGATTCTTTGCTAATTGTTAGGCCTGTCTGATCTATTTAAATATTTGTGTCAAGTCTGCAGAATTCCGGTTTTACAGATGCAGCTCTTAGGGTTGCAGCAGTTGTGTAACTTGTCCCAGTTTGTACAGAGAGCAGTGGTGCTGGCTGAGAACAGGCCTTTCTGATGTACTCTTACTTACACTATGCTAGAAAAATAAGACTTTTAACATTTTAGATACATAAAGATGTCAACCAGAAACAGAAACATGAGAAGATACTTTGAGATGGTGCCATTCAAATGGTCTTTTTTTTTAAAAGATTTATTTATTTATTATATACACAGAAGAGGGAGCCAGATCTCATTATAGATGGTTGTGAGCCACCATGTGGGTGCTGGGAATTGAACTCAGGACCTCTGGAAGAGCAGTCGGTGCTCTTAACCGCTGAGCCATCTCTCCAGCCCAGTCTTTTTTTTTTTTAAATCACATTTTATTATAGAATTTTATGGGTTGCAGAGGCAGTAGCCTTGTGTATTTTTTGCATGTTTGTTGGTTTTTAAACATCTTAGATGTTGTAAAAAGGTTGAACAATTAGAGTAATTACTAGTTCTTATTGTAAGAATCTTACAAATGTATATAAGATTACTTAATCATCACATGAAATGTATTTTATATTCTTCCCTTGAGGGTTTACAGTATTCATTACACTGTATATTAGGCAATTATCCCCATTCATGGCTGTGTCCTGTAACTGTAGTAGCTGAATTAGTTTAAAGTAGTTGCCTAGTGATAGAAGGGCAGGAAGGAGAGACTGGTCTACATGGTGAGGAGACCTGCATAGACCTGTGCTACCCAGTTGTAGTGGATGGTTTTTTGAGCCATGCCCTGAAGCATTGCCCCTAGTGAGGTAGCATGTATCTGTTAAACCTGCCTATGACCTTGAGGTACATGCCCCTAGGGCATGGCTGCTGGGGGCCCCTTAAGATCTAGGATGCTCTACAGGCTCTCTCTTCACTACCTCGTGGTTTTGGATGTTGAGATCTTGGACTAGGCAGATCAGCATGGGACATAGCTCAATTTTCCCCGGACTCTACGATAAATCTCCCATGGTTGTGAGTTAACGCCCAAAACATTCCTTTGCTCATTAAATAGACTCTGTGGATTAACCCAGTCTTTGTGATCTTCCTGTCCCTAGTCTGGGTGGCTGGGCTGCCAAGGTCAGAGTGGCCTGGCCAGGTAACCCTTCCTTTCCTCTGACCCAACCTTGGTCTGTGTCATCTCTGGTGGTCCCAGCCTAGCTCTGGCTACCCTAGACTCTTCACTGTACATATTTCAGACTTTTAAAATTCCTTGTGAAGATGATATAGTATTTTTTGTAACTGTGTCTGTGTTTATGTGTGAGGAACTGCAGGCTTGCTATGCATGTGCATGGAAAGCTGATTCCTATAGACTGGTAGCCTGCTCCTTTCTCTATGCCCCTGCCTGAGAAAACTCCCTGGGGATCCAGCTTCTGAGAGGCACATGTCCCTCCCACCCCCTTCACCCTACACTTGTTCCAGCTCTTTGAAATAGTTTTTGTGAAGCTGAAAGTGAAATTCAGTAATAAAATGTGTCAACTTTGTGAACAACAGCCTAGGCTCTGCACCACATGTGCAAGGGAGAAGCTTTTGGGTCCTGGCTCTGCTGGGCTGGGGCTGGGGTGACTCACCACGTCCATTCTTCAGCCTCAAATGTCTTTCTGTTCTTCATCTGTATGTTAATGGAAATAGGGGAGTTAATTGAGCACCTTCTGGTCCTGTATGTAAACAGGACAAAGTCCTCACCATCAGGACTGACATTCTAGTGATCCCAACAATCACACAGTTACTAGACAAATGTTTACTGAGCCCTGCCACATGCAGCAGTCCTGCCTTTTCGAGGCTTGCAGACTAGTGAAGAAGACAGACACAGAAGTGCAGTGCTCGTGGCTTAAGGATTCCACGAGAAAGCCACTGTCTTCTGGCAAGACACAAAAGATTTGGAGTGGGCAAAAGTGGCCAGATTTGAGATGACATTATGAGGACAGGTCTCAGAGTTTCACATGAATTAATATGGCTCTAGTGAGCAGATGACAGGTGGGGTGGAGAGGTGGCTCAGAGGTTGAGTGCTTGTTGTACAATCTGAGGACCAGAATTTACATGCCAGTACACACTTAATAAACTGACTGTCCCCCAAATACCCAGAATTCCAGTTCTAAGGGATGTGATATCTCCACTGGCCTCTGTCCATGCACAAGCATGTTTACCCTCACACATGTACATATATATTCAAATTCAATCTTTTTAAATGACACAGAAGCTAGGCATAGAGGCTCACATTTTAATCCCAGAACCTGAGAGGCAGAATCAGGTGAATCTCTGTGAGTTTAAGGCCTACTTGGGTCTACATAGATAGCTCCAGGTCAGCCAGGACTATACAAAGAAATCCTGTCTTAAAAGAAGGAAAAAAGATGAAACAGAGGTAGCAGATTTGTGAATAGTGACATATCATAAATAAAATGCAAGTACTGGGCTCTGCGTGGTGGCACACGCCATCCATTCCAGCACTCAGGAGGCAGATGCAGGTAAAATCTCTACGTTTAAGGACAGACTACATAGAGAGTTACAGGCCAGTTTTGATTATATAGTGAGACACAACAAAGCATTGGTTGAGGCCCCACAAGTCAAGAGGATGTGTGGGCTCCCATCAGGAGCCAGGGGAGCCAGGGTTTGAAGGGTGAGGAAGAAGTAACTTATCAGGGACCTCAGGTCCCTCTTTGGCTGAAGGGATGATAGTGTGTCTGGCACTGAGTGTCCTCTCATGCATAGAAGCCAGATTGATTGGAGGTGAGAGACATGAACTTGGCCCTGGTCAGGGAGCATGTGGTCCTTAGGGCTCCTAAAATCTCTCTAGCTTCTGAGAGAACATTCTAGAAGGGAGCTGGGAGAAATCTCAGAGACCAGTAAGCCATGATTTTATTATTGCTGAGGACTTATGTGTGTATAGCCTGAGTCACTGTAGACCATATAACATTGCCCACCGCTGTGGGATGTTCTGTATGGCAAATGTGTTGCTCTGATTGGTCAATAAATAAAACACTGATTGACCATTGGCTAGGCAGGAAGTATAGGTGGGACAAGAAGGAGAAAAAAGCTGGGAATTGGAAGGCTGAGAGAGAGAGAGAGAGAGAGAGAGAGACACTGCCAGCTGCCACGATGACAAACAGCATGTGAAGATGCCGGTAAACCATGAGCCACGTGGCAAGGTATAGATTTATAGAAATGGATTAATTTAAGCTGTAAGAACAGTTAGCAAGAAGCCTGCCACGGCCATACAGTTTGTAACCAATGTAAGTCTCTGTGTTTACTTGGTTGGGTCTGAGGCTGTGGGACTGGCAGGTGAGAGAGATTTGTCCTGACTGTGGGCCAGGCAGGAAAACTCTAGCTACAGCCCACTACTCCCCAAATCCATATACCACAGCCTTCCTCTTAGAAAAATGGGGGTATGATAGTACCACTCACACCACTGGGTCAAGATTGAATGGGGGTGACTCCATAATTGGCAGCCATCCTCCAGGGCAGGGAGGTATTGCTGTTATGTTCTACTGCTACAGTTGGAGGTGGGAGGGAGCTCAAACTGGATATTTTCTGAGCAGGCTTGACTGTCCCTGGTGGCCACCTGATGGGACCTGAAATCTATCCCCAACCCACATGGTTCTTGTTCAGTGTCAGTCACTTCTGACTCCTGCAGGACAGCTTTGCCTCGTGTCCTCTCACCTTTCTCTGCTTGCCAAAGGGCTTCTTCACTCCTTCCACACCACTGAACGACAGGGAAGAATGAACTACATTAGAAGAGTAATTTAAAAAAATGTCAAAATCAACAGAATGACAAGAATTAGTACAATTCTTTTTCATATTGATGGTTTAGAGTCCCTGATAGAAAGATAGAGCTAGCAGATTGGATTTAAAAGCTCTATCACCCTACTTTCCCTGCTTGTACACCACTCACACCTCCTACGATATGGGGTGATACATTGTAGATATGAAGATGAAGATGAGTATGCAGTCACTTAACATTGCTACCCTACTGTCTACTCAGCCTGTTTAACCAGCCTTTAAGATAACAGTGCAATGATGGACCTCACTTGCCTTGCGTTTTCCATTCAATCAGCTTTTCCATCCTATGCTACTGTGTAGCTACAACCTTAAGTTATGCACTCTTCTATGCTCTGACCCAGATAATGCATGTGCATCATTTGCCAAAAACAGTAAATAAAGAGTTTAAAAGCAACCTTCTAAAATCCACCAGGAAAGTTGAATGCAACATTTCTGGATGATGGATGATAAAAATATGTTATATTCTGGTTCATCTGGCACCAGTGACTTAATCCCTTGTAAAACTCTGCTGGAGATTTCTGCAAAGTACCCCCATTCCTTCTCTATGTGACACTTTCTGTGCAGTTTAATGATTGCAAAATGAGAGGCCCTTTGTGAGGAAGATGGAAGACACACGGAGCATGAGATAAACAATTTAAATTTGGACTTCTTTTGGTTAAATGACTCTAGGGAGAAGTAGCTTTATTTCTTTCCTTAAAGTGGCACTGATGCATTATTGGTGACTCAGAGTTAATCACTAATGCATTTAGTCCACATAACTCTGCTTTTCTGGGTCTGTTCAGAGTTCCAACTTTAGACAGAGATACCCAGAGCCAGTTTTTTCACCCCTCACTCCACACTTATAGACACCCCTCCAACCAGAACTGGCCCCAGGTACAAGACCACATGGAGCCAGACACACTTGAGAGGCTCCCAGAGTCAGTTCCTTTTCCCATAGGAATTATTCTTCTGATATAAGGTTAGTATATAAGTTTATATATAACCTAGTTATATATAAAGACCTAAAGATAAACTGAACAGCAAACAAAACAACCTAATTTAAAAAGAGTGCATATAAGCACACCTTTCATCCCAACACTTGAGAGGCAGAGGCAGGCAGATCTCTGAGTTCGAGGCCAGCCTGGTCTACAGAGCTAGTTCCAGGACATCTAGGGCTGTTACACAGAGAAATCCTGTCTCAAAACAACAACAACAACAACAACAACAAAAATGGGGCATATAACTAAACAAAGAGCTTTCAAACGATTAAATACAAATGGCTGAGAAACACTTAAAACATCCTTGACCACCAGGGAAATGAAAATGGAAACTACTTTGAGTAGAATGGCCCATCCAGAATGGCCAAGATCAATGAAAGAAATGACAGCACATGCTGCTGAGGATGTGGGGAAAGAAGAACACTTCTTCATTGCTGGTAGGAGTGCAAACTAGTCCAGACACTATTGAAATCAGTGTGGAGGTTTCCCAAGGCTGAAAATAGATATACTTCAAGATACAGCTCTAGCACTCACAGACATATACACAGAGGACTCTCCCTCTTACTACATAAATACTAGCACATCAATATTCATTGCTGCTCTCTTCATAATAGCCAGATATTGGAAACAGTTTAGATGTCTATCAAGAGAGGAATGGATAATGGAAATGTGGTACATTTACACAATGGAATATTATTCAACTGTTTACAAAAAGTGAAATTATAAAATTTGCCGGTAAATGATGGAGTTGGAAACAATCATTCTGAGTGAGGTAACCAAGACCCAGACAAATAATGCATTTTTTCCTTTTTATACATAGATGCTATCTTCTAAACCTTTAGGATAGCCACAGAGGTCAGGTATCTACTAAAGGGCCAGTGGGGAGGCAGCTCGGCCAAGACAAGGAAGTTGAATGAAGTGTTACAAAGGGATAGGGGGAAATTAGATCAGGAGGAGTCCATGGGGAGGTAGGTGGAAGGGCAGAGGAAAGGAGGGCATATGGGCAGTATGGTGGTTTGAATAAGAATGGCCCCCATAGGCTCAAATATTTGAATACTTAGTCACCAGGGAGTGTCACTATTTGAAATGATTAGGAAGTGTAGCCTTTTTGAAGTAGGTGTAGGCTTGTTGGAAGAACTATGTCACTGGGAGTGGGCTTTGAGGTTTCAGAAGCCCAAGCCAGGCCCAGTGGCTCTCTCTTCCTGCAGCCTGCTGATATGGATGTAAAACTCTCAGCTCATTCTCCAGTACCATGTCTGCTATGCTTCCTGCCATGATGATAATGGAGACTAAACCTCTGAAAGTGTAATCCAGCCCCAATTAAGTGCTTTCTTTTATAAGAGTTGTTATGGTCATAGTGTCTTTTCACAGCAATAGAACATTGTCTAAACCAGGGAGGTTGAAAAGCTATATGGATGCCCGGAACTGTAGAAGTTTTCTGAAACATACACATATATAAAGGTTGTTTAAATGGGGTTACTACGTAACAGGGAGACAACTAGACATCCTATGTTTTAAAATAAAGCTTCCAGGACTAGAAATATGTTACATTTTGTTGAGTTGCTGGCTAAGGAGTCACACAGTACAGCCCCCAAATATCACAGGCTATTACTTATGTTGTTGCTCAACCTGATAGTAAGGCCCAATTGCTGAAGATACCATACAGTTAAGTCTCCACGTACTTCAAACATGTAGAAATTGAGCTCAACTAGAGATTCCAGTACTACTGACTAGTTAGGGTTCTGTCAGAAGGTACCAAGACTACCAACTTCACATTCTCCAGACCACACAGGATCTGGATTTCCCTGCCCAACATGCGTGGGAGGGGTAGGAATTCAGCAGCCTATGCTGCAGACTGTCTGCAGCCTTCTGTGTGCAAATGCTGAGCCCTACCCCCACCCGCAGCTGGCTACTCTAAAATCAGAGGCTGGGTCTGAATACATGTGTAAAGCTAAAAACTAGCACCATTTCAAACTGAGTTTCAAACTAAGTTACTGTGTAAAAAAGAAAAACCTAGGAGTCACCAAGACCTTATTCTCAGCCTAAGGATTAACCACAGGATGTCTGGGTTACAACCATAAGTCATTTCTATCAGTAGCTGAGTCTTGACAGCAATCTAAAGGGAAGACGGATCTCAGAGGCACCTGGTTCATTTCTCAAAATTGTTCCCGGTTCCAATATTGTGTAATTGTTATTCTAAAATATTAACCATCTGCTCATTCTGCTTCTGTAATCTCGCTTCACCTCTTTGTTTGCTCAGAAAAAAACAAAAACAAAAACAGGATAATGCCTCACCTAGCAAAAATACCCCCAGAGTTGAGACAATTGTGGTTTGTGTCTTTAAAAATTCCATCCCCTCTCTTCCACTTTTGCAGCAGCTCTCAGATTGTCAAAGAAGGCTCTTGTGGCAATGTTGCTATAAATAAATTTGTGTTGTATCAATCTTTTAAATTAAAAGAAGTTTTGTCTGGTGGTCTATCCTGGTGGTCTCAAACTCTATAGCACTTGGCTGAGGGTCACACATGGATGATGGGCACAAAGGCCAACCGTTAGAGGGAGACAGAGCAACACTGCCACAGGTGAGGACAGTGGACTGAGAAGAGACACAGAGGAATAGAGACCCCAGGGTGCACAATTCTGTGTGGCAAGGGCTGATGGGCACTAGAGCCTGGATTCCTAGTTTTGCAGGAGTTTGCAGAATAACAACTTGTTTATTCTTGTCAGGAAGTCTAGTCCTGTGGGTTGGGAGGACTAAAAGAATACAATGAAACATTCAGTTAAAAGTCTTCCAAAGCCTGCTTAACTAACTACACAAACATCCTAGAAAAACTGCGGAGAGGGTTTAAGTAAATGAATCCCAAACACCATAATTAAATTTCCCTTAATTTTACCAGTTGGGGTCAAAAGGAAAAACAAAACTTAGGGAAAATACATTTGCCAGCTAGGAGGGCTCTGCAGCCAGGGAGGGAAAGAGGAGGGAGGGACCACAGAAGGTGGGATGGTCTGGTGCCCTGGGGCAGATACTTATGCTCCCTGACCCCCTACTGCTTGCTCAGGTAAACACAGGACTCTCCTCCCACAGACTCCAGAGTGGAACCCTCCCATTGGCCAAGGAGCCAGGCCTTGGGTATATAACATGCTCACACCTGGTGCTTGAGGATTGATTCCACTACCATCTCCAGTCACTGGAGCCCTGGCCTGCTTGCCAGTGCTGTGCATAGTGGTTGGGGCCAGAGCTGCCTCCCGGCCTCCTAGCACAGAGCTTGTGAGGGGAGAAACAGGTATGGACTGACTCAAGATCCCTGGCAGCAGGGTGGGATATGTTGGGGGTATGGTGGTGGCCATCAGAGGCTTTGGGAATGGCAAACAGCCCTTGAGTGAGTAGGGGTTGTTAGGTTGAGTAGCACCATGGGGAACAGTGAGTTTGGTTTAACCCATAACCAACAGATTGCGATGTGGTAGTGTATGAGGTGTGTGGGGCCTTGGTGCCACTACCCAAGTGGGAGGCAACCCAGGGTGAGGTTCACATTGCAGGGAGCCGCTGAGTTCCTCAGCCTAAGCATTCAGGAGGGCCATTTGCTGAGTTTCCATAATTCCCATTGTTGACCAGAAGTGTCTTTTGTTGGTTTCCAAGGCCTCCAGGACAGTTCTTGCTCAGCTTCAGCCAAAATGAAGGCTAGAGTTTGGGGGTGGGCAGTAGTACCCTGACCAAAGCTTAGCTTCTGTCACCCAGTGTCTCACATGACAAGGTGACACCTTCAGGGCTTCCACTCCTCTCTTTGCCTATAGGTGTCTTGAGGGGTGGTCTCTCAGAGGCACATCTCTGTAGATCACACTCCGGGAGGTGACGGGCAGGTGTCCCAAGAGCCCAGCATCAGCTATGCAGCCGAATAACACGCACGCTCAACCTTCCAGCACACTTCCATTAATTAAAAAAAGAAGAAGAAAAGAAAAAAGTTCCAGGAGCCGCAGCTGCTGAGGAAGGAAGAGTATTAGGGGAGTTGGGAGAACCAAGCTGCCTCATCCAGCAAGGTCTGATAGGACACTGAATTCCATCAAACTAGGCCAGAGTGTGAGGCTTGACCCCCCCCCTTAGGTAAATATGTGTGTTCAGGCTCTCCCTAACCTCTGCTACCCTATGCCTGGCTCCAGCATGGCAATGCGGGCCAATGGCCTGATGGTGCCACACCAAGAATGGTGAGCTGTTGCCCACTGAGCAGGTGTCCCAACAGCCATTCCTTTGAACCTTGGTGTTTGTACCCCGGTGGCCCAGCTCCCTGCTGCCTCCCCCAGCCCCCCACTGCCTGTATCTATGGCTGCTCAGCCTCCCCAGGAGGTCTGAGTAGGGCTGCAGTACCTGCTAGATGAGGCAGCTTGGTTCTCCCAACTCCCCTAATACTCTTCCTTCCTCAGCAGCTGCGGCTCCTGGAACTTTTTTCTTTTCTTCTTCTTTTTTTAATTAATGGAAGTGTGCTGGAAGGTTGAGCGTGCGTGTTATTCGGCTGGCATGACAGCAGCTGTTGAGGTCAGCACACTCTGAGCATCAGCTTGCATGGAGGTGCTTCCTCAGGAGCCAAATGGCCATTGACCGGGGACCATATTAATATTTGGTGAAGACATTGCTCCGTGTCTAGTGTCAGTGATCTCAGGTCAAAGGGGATGCAGATGCTCTCTGTGCTCCAGGCAGTGAAGGTGGACTGGTACGACAGCACCAGCTCTTTCCCACCCAGGGAGTTGACAGGCCAATAAATTTAATTCTTTTCCCTAACTAGATGGGCCTTGCAGTGAAAATACAGATATGGCTGCCACTC
Organism: Peromyscus eremicus; assembly: GCF_949786415.1. NCBI lineage: Eukaryota > Metazoa > Chordata > Mammalia > Rodentia > Cricetidae > Peromyscus > Peromyscus eremicus. The sequence continues at coordinate 193,861,586 of NC_081416.1, forward strand.
TCTCTGGAGCATAAATTACCAAGCAAGAGCTGGCTGGACCTAAGGGCTGTGAGGCAGGGCTAGGCCCCAGCCACACTGGCCACCCCTGGTAGGTAGGGCAAGCTGGGTTTGTGTGCTCAGTAGGGGGAAATAGTAGCTACAGTGGTTCTAGAGCTTCCCAATGCTACGTCCCTTTAATACATTTCTTTATGTTGTGGTGACCCCCAACCATAAAACTATTTCATTGCTATTTCTTAACTGTAATTTTGTTAGTGTTATGAATTGTAATCTAAAATATCAGTGTTTTCTGATTCTCTGAAGGCTGGTGGGGGTGTGAGCTTTCTATTAGCCTGTGATCTGACACTACCTCCTCAGGGTGTACCATAGTCTGTGTTGTCTCAAGCCCCATCCTACACTGTCTTTCTCTTGTTACCTGCATGACTCATGACACAAATCCCTTTAGGCCCTGTGACCCTGGAATGGGATCACAGGGTTGGATCTGCTGTTGCCTGAGTCCCCCAAAGTCTAGGTGTCTGGGCTATGCTGGCTCCTGGTGGACAGATCAAATGTCAGCTCAGCTGATTCAGGGCCATTTCCCATCCCCACTCCATATCTCCAGCAATCTGGCTCTCCATGGGGCTGGCCTGGGGGATGCTGTGTCTTTCCCTAGTCACTCTCCTGATCTGGGTACTTGTGTGAATAGCTTGACCTTTTTGTCTTGGCCAGACTAAACCGGAACTAACTGGCTGTTGCCTTAGGACCACAGTTGCACTGAGGCTACTGACTAGACTGTTGTTGGTCTTCTGTGATGCCTCAGGCAGCTTCCAGCCTTCATTGCCCCCATAGGACGAAGCAGCAGGACTGGAGAGCTGGCTAGAAGGGCCCTTGCTGTGAGGTCCACCCAGGGACAGGCTGAAAGCTGTGGCTCTGTGGGACTTCATGGAGTCCCACATTGGGGACAGTCCCTCTGGCTGTCAGAATCCTGGTGTACTTTGGATCTGTGGGATGACTCTGGGATAGGCCAGCTGGGACTGGTATGGCCTGAGTGGGCATTGAATCTAGGCTATGCATCCACAGAATGACAAGTGACATTGTAACCAGTCCATCTGTATCTCAGGAAGGAGGTCTGATCAGCAGGACTACCTGCCCCTGTCCTGGGCCCTGAGCCAAGCTGCCCCTGTGATGGGCATTGTTGGGTCCTAGCAGGGAGGTCTGGGTGTGATTGCCAGCTGGTGGTGTGTCCCTAAGTGTGAGGCCTTTGGGTCTCCTCATAAGCTGGATACCATATGAGTAGGGGAGAGGTGTATGGCTACCTGTGTCTAACCACCCGAGGGGCTACATTACTCCAGTTTCTTAACCCTCAGGATAGGTGGCTATCTCCACTTGGCTGTGATTCTAGCTCCAATTGGCTCACATGGCCACTCTGATGTCCCCTGGCAAAAGCATGGTCCTCATTTGTGAAATGGGGGTCCCAGGTCCTCAGACACCCCGTGAGCCCATATGGACCCCCCTAGACTGCTGACCTGAGTAATAGCCAGACTGCTGTCCTTAATGTTTGTCTGTCCTATTTTCCTAACTGGCTGTTGTATCTAGTGGGCGTATAAGGTGCAAGTCACAGACTGTCTCAGTCCAAGGCCCCCCAACTGGTATACTTCTGCTGCTGGTGGAAGTATGTACCTACTGTGAATAGAACTCTTGTGGTGTATGCAAGCAAGTGCCAACCAATCATATTCTTGAATGACCCTGTGTCTTCCCTCTTTTCTTTCTTTTTTTATTTTTGTGTGTTTGTTTCTTTGTTTTTATTTTTGTTTTTCAAGACAGGGTTTCTCTGGCTGTTCTGGAACTAACTCTGTAGATCAGGCTGGCCTCAGATCCAGAGATTCACGTGCCTCTGCCTCCTGAGTGCTTGGTTTAAAGGTGTGCAACACCACCCAACATTCTTCCCTCTTTTCATTTATTTTTATTTTGATTATGACACAGTCTCACACTAGCCCAGGCTAGCCGTGAGCTTGTGTCAATCCTTCTGACTCAGGCTTCTGAGTGTATGAGTCACCACACCAGATGTCTGCTTCCTCTCCATCAAACTGTGTTAGAATAAGATGTGGGTTGGGTGCTAAGAAGGCAGTGAAAGGGCTCCCTATCCTTTCTCTGAGCTTTGATCCAGAGGCCAGAGAATGACAGCCTGTCTCTCACTTGTTTTTGTGCCTTCCTGTGAGCTAAGGATTGGTTGTACATTTTCAAATAGTGGAAGGATCAGAGGAAGAAAAATTTGGGACTTTTTTGCTGGTGCTGAGAATGAGCTTAAGGCTTCAGATATTCCAGGCAGGTGATGCACCATAGAACTGCCCCCACTCTTCATGACACTTTGAGATCTTTCAGCTACTGGAAGGGCTGCTGTGCTTCTTCTGTATCATCTTTGGAAGACAGCTTCCTCCTTCAGGACAGAGCCAGAAGCTTTAGCACAGACCATTGACAGAGCTGAGATACGGATGTCACTGGACTCTTACTGAAATAGTTTGCCCACTCCTGGTTTGAACGTTGTCTGACCAGACCCCAAACCCCAGGAGCATGCCCCTCACTTGCCTGCCACAGCCTTTGCTAGTGTGTTTGCAAAGTAAAGTGTGGGCTTTCACATGCTGCTTTGGAGACTCTTTTACAGCTTTCCATTTCATCCACAGAGGTCCCAGAGCCTGAGCCTCTCCAGCAGGAGCAGGTGGCCTTTGGCAGTGGGGACACCCTGGAGCTGATCTGCTCTCTGCCTGGAGGAGCCTCCACAGGCTGCACTGTCTGGTCTAAGGATGGCACAAGGCTGGCAGCCTCCCACCGCATCCTATTGGGGCCCCAGAGGCTACGAATGCTGAATGCCTCCAGTGAGGATGCGGGGGTCTACATCTGTCATTAGCAGCTCACTCGGGGTATGATGTGCCGTTTTACTGTGCATGTGACAGGTAAGTGCTTGGTGGCTGAGGCTGCCAAATATGTTGAGCAGCTGCATGGCCAGGGAGGTCAGGGCAGTCCTAGGTAGGGTGGCTGCAGTATCTCTGGCTCAAGAGTGTTGTTGGCTGTAGATAGAGAGTAGGGGATACCCGCAAGGATGTGCTGTCTGAAGGAGTGGTGTTGCAAAGGAAGGATCCCAAAGGCAGGGAGCAGTGGGTCCTGAAGGTGGAGAGCAGTGGACTCCAAAAATAGGGAGCAGCAGATCTCTGGATGTGGCAGTGTCACAGGACCACTGCTTGCTTATAACTGTTGCAGATGTTCCAGCCTTAGGAGACGATGAAGATGGGGAGGATGTGGCTGATGACACAGGTGAGATCAGAGTCTAGGCACACTGAGCTAGTCAGGGTCAGGCTGCTTCCTTCCTGTAGGCTCATTGTTAGATGACACTGGGACAGGGGGACAGTGCTCCAGGAGCAGTGAGAGGGCAGGGCAGCTCTGCAGGAATTTTGGTATGGACTCTGGTGGGAAGGAGCATCACAAGTGCCAGTAAGCCAGGCAGGGAGCTGAGGTTGCCACTGATGAGTAAGTAGATGCAAGGATTAAGGGGACTAGTGTCTACTTCAGGCCAGCAGGAGGGGAGGAGTACCATGCTGAGGCTTATGTTGTAAAGGGGGCATCACAGATTGGGTGTGAGTAAAGAGGGCACATGGATGGCAGTGCCTATATTATGGCCTAGAACTATGGCAGGAGAGAGAAAATGTATGTGTATACAAGAAGGCCATTGTGGGTCCAGATATTGTACGTGGAGTAGGCTATAACTCTGAGATTAGGCTGGTGTTGACTGAATACTCAGACCATCTGTGGCCTTCTGGGGTAGAGTGGGAAAGGTGTTGAGAATCAGAGAGACAAAATTATTGGGAAAAGAGGGTAATGAATTTATGAGTGTGGGTGGGTGAGGAAAGCAGGTATAAAGGCTTGTATGAGATTTCAGAGTGGAACCCTCATGGAAATGGACTTGGATTCTAGGACTGAAGCCAACAAAGGGTAGTAGTCCTGAGAAGTGGGGTGACTTCTCGTTTCCCCTTTCCCTTTGGCTACTGGGTTGTTCAAAGCAAAATTTCTAACCCAGTTGCTCTATAGCTCCTGCCCCAACCACATCACCAGTGCCTTTGCCCTAAGTTCCTTTTGGTTGTGTTTAGTATTTATGCCCCACATAGGCTTAGGTAAGGTGCCAGATGGGTCTCCTTCTTGACCTTGCCTGGCAGTGGGCAGCATTAAGTCACTGAAGTCTCCCAGTGTGGCTGTCTTCTGTCAAGCCCATTGGCCACACTTGGAGCCTGGGAGGGCAGCTCAGAGCTAGGAGAGGCCCCTCACCAGTGTCTGCACACTTTACTCCTACTTTGTATGGCGGTTCCTCCTCCTAGAGATTCATAGGGCCCTGCAGTTGAGTTGCTGTGGAAGGCCCTGCCCCAGCTTCCCTTCTCTGTTCTGGAAATCTGCTGCCTCCCTCAGCTTCCTCATGAGTTCCACAATATGGCATCCTGTTGTTGGTTGTTTTTACTCTACTCTTTGGGAGCCTGCCATCCAGCTCCTAAATAAACACAGAAACTTACTCTTGCTTATGATTACCTGGCTTTAGCTTGGCTTGTTTCTATTCAGCTTTTCTTAAATTATCCCATTTACCTTCTGCCTCTGGGCTTTTCTCTTTCTCTATTCTGTATACCTTTCTTTACTTCTTACTCCATGGCTGGCTGTGTAGCTGGGTGGCTGGCCCCTTGCATCTTCCTCTCCTCCCTTTCTTGTTCCTTCTCGATCTTTCTCCTTCCACGTCTGTCTTTCTTCTGCCCAGCTATTGTCCATTCAGCTCTTTAGTAGACCAATCGGGTGTTTTAGGCAAAGTAACACAACTTCACAGAGCTAAATGCAACATAAAAGAATGCAACACATCTCTGCATCATTAAATATTTCACAGTATAAACAAATGTAACACATCTTCAACTAATATTGCACAACAGCGTCTTCCACCCAGCAAAGAGGAAGGAGGGAACTCAGTGTGGGAGAAGCATGAACTGAAGGGTCCCTACCAGGCCCTGGGCACTGCAGAGGCTAGCTCAAGTTTGCCACACTGGTGGAATGACCTGACTTGGTTACCTCCCAGGACCTACATTCTACTGGGTTCTGCCTCCTGGGTACCTGCACCTGTGGACCTGCTTCAGCGGGAGAGAAGAGGACATGCCCAAGTCTGAGATAGGGCAGCTATGGATAAAGTGTTCAGGCAAAGCAAAAGAGCCTCAATACAGATGAGGAATAAGGCTAGAGGGTGGGTAGGTAGGACAGCTTTGCAAGGGTGCACAATTATGCTATTATGAGCACTTTGTCATCAGGGGCCCCTTACTGGACTCAACCGGACCGTATGGATATGAAATTGCTGGCTGTGCCAGCCACCAGCACTGTACGCTTCCACTGAGCAGCCGCCGGCAACCCCACCCCCTCCATCTCCTGGCTGAAGAATGGCAAGGAATTCCGAGGGGAGCATCGCATAGGGGGCATCAAGGTGGGTCTGGGAAACGGGCACAGATGGGTAGGGCCTGGATACAGAGGGTGTAGCCTGTGTCCACTCACCTACTATCTTTACCTGCAGCTTAGGAACCAGCACTGGAGCCTGGTCATGGAGAGTGCGGTGCCTTCTGATAGTGGCAACTACACCTGCATGGTACAGAATGAGTTTGGCAGCATTCAGCAGACTTACACACTGGATGTGCTGGGTGAGGGCCAGGCTGGGTGATTAAGGCAGGTCAGCCTTGGGCCCTTTGACCCACTGTACCTGACCTAGCTGTGTCTTACAGAGCGCTTCCCACATCGGCCCATCCTGCATGCTGGGCTGCCAGCGAACCAGACAGCCACTCTAGGCAGTGACGTAGAGTTCCACTGCAAGGTGTATAGTGATGCCCAACCACACGTCCAGTGGCTGAAGCATGTTGAGGTGAATGGCAGCAAGATGGGCCCTGATGGGAAGCCCCATGTCACCGTACTCAAGGTGGGCTCTGCTGTTGGCAGGTGGTTGGGTGGATAGGTTGTCTGGGAGTGTCTTGGCCCTGGTCCATAAGTCCTACCTTGGGACTTAGGCCCAGGTGTTGGAGCTTCTGAGAAGGTGCAGATGGGTCCCAGTGCTTATCACCTACTCTGAGCTCCAGGCAGGCTCTGTGTTACTTGTGCCCTGCCACGGGACTTGTTTCCCCGTCTGCTCCAAGGACTGGGCCTGCAGAAGGCTTCTCTTGAGTAACAGTTGTGGTGGCTCAGGGCAGGAGGATGTCTGCTGAACCCTGTGGACCCTAGAGGACAGGCTACCCACTCCCCAGCTGCCTGCACTGTAGCACTGGCTACATCCTGCCTTCACTGGCTTTGTCCTACCTCCCTCTGCCTGTAGCTTTGTTCCATGGCCGCAAGTCGGGGCCACTTGAGAATTCAGACTTTGCAGCACTGGAAGCCCAAAGAAAAACATCTGTTGAGAGACAATGAAATCTAGTTGGGGAGAGGAACAGGTGTTGGCAGGAGCTGGAATCCTGGATATTGAGAGAGGCCACTAGGGCCATGTCCAGTGTGATCCCCACTCTGTGTGTGTGTGTGTGTGTGTGTGTGTGTGTGTGTGTGTGTGTGTGTGATTTCATGAGCACAGGCTAATTGACCTGACAAGACCCCTGGAGTGAAGGTTTGGAGACTATGGGTTCCGACTGTGTGTGTGTGTGTGTGTGTGTGTGTGTGTGTGTGTGTGTGTGTGTACGTGTATGGTGGACACGGAGGAGGCCAGTCTGTGAAATCACAGCTACCACTGTCATTATGTCCCTCCCTTCAGGCAGCCTTCCAGGTGTTGCTGCCCGGTCCCCAGCCCATTCTTTGGGATCTCCCTTGCCCCGCCTTGTCCTCATGTTCTTCTGGAGCTGACTTGGGATGTTCCCACTGTCCTGGATCAGTGAGACTCCTGAGGCAGATGCACAACTCCATCCAGCCGATGTGTCAGAGTGGGATCCAGCCGATGTGTCGGAGTGGGATAGGGGCAAGTACCTCTGCCGAGCCATCAATTCCATAGGCGTGGCTGAGAAGGCATCTTGGCTGCATGTTCACAGGCCTCAAGCAGGTGATGACTGCTCTGTGCCTACCTGGCTCGCTAAGCTCTAGCTCCAGGGCCCCGGCTGTAGACCTGTCCAATGCCTTGCACCACCCCTTTCCTGCTTGACCCCACCTGTGGCTCACATTCTACTTGTGATGCCTTGGTAATAGTGGTAGCTCCCAGCCAGCACTGACTTACTTCCTCCTTCAAAGCCCCTCAGGCCTGTGTGTCCTCTTGCATACTCCACTTGCATGCTTCGAAGGTCCTTAGAACCTGCCAGGGGTTGAGCCCTGTGCTGTTTGAGAACATAGACTTTCTACCCCTCTCTGGCTGACACTGATGCCTCTGGCTTCCTGTCCATACATCTGTCTGCTCATCTTTCCTTCTGCACATCTCCTGTTTCTGCTCTAACTCTGCATGTTGCCTCTTTGTGGCACCATGCTCTCCCGACCTGTCTGTTGCTCACCTTGGACAGGGAATTGCTCACCAAGTGAGAGACTGACTTCAGGTTCAGTGGCTTGATACAGGATGCAGAGGGCCCTGAGCCTCCATGGCTGTGGCAGGGCTGTAGTGGTGGCAAAGGTGACATTTCCCTTGGAGCCTTACTGTATCATCTCCATGTGGACTGTGCTGTGGTACCCAAAGGGAGGTGCTGGTGCTTGCCTATTGCTCTTTGTTCTCTCTTTGTAGACATCAGGCATTAACACTACCGACAAGGAGCTAGAAGTTCTGTCCTTGCGCAATGTCACCTTTGAGGACTCAGGGGAGTACACCTGCCTGGCAGGCAATTATTTCGGGTTTTCCCATCACTCTGCATGGCTGGAGGTGCTGCCAGGTACTTGCTTCTGCTGCTGCTGTGCCTGTCCTCTTCTGCTGGCTCAGAACATAACAAAGCTGCTGCCAGGGACAGCAGGGGATCACTTACAACTTACTGCAGTCCATCCTGTGGTAATCAATCTGGTCTTGTGCTTCGTATGGGAATATCAACCCTCCCCATCTTGGTCTTGCAAAGGCCTCCCCCTCAATCCTCCAGGTGGGTTTCCACAGTCCTGCCTTGAGGCTCTGGGATCTCCTGGGAGCCTTGTGGGTGTTGTGGGTGCTTCTGGCTCTGCCAGACTTCTCTCCTGAGTCTGGCCCCTACTGACTCATAGATGTGTTTGACCACCATGGTGAGTGGGCGACGTAGGTCACCCAGCTCTGAGTATCCAGGGTCCCTTCCCCACAGGTGCCTGGGGTTCAGGCTGATGAGAAATCCCATAAGGCCCCATGAAGCCAAACATTCATGTCTTTACAGCTGAGAGAGAGCCGGCAGAGGGTAACAAGGCTGGCAGCTTATCCGGGGGCACCATCATCTTCTGGGTGGGCTTCTCCCTCTCAATTTTGATGGCGGCAACTGTGACACTCTGCTACCTGCATAGAGCCGCAAGAAAGGCCCTGGGCCCTCCCGCTGTTCACAGGAGTTCTCGATTCACACCTGAGCCACAGGTAACTGAAAATAGATACCAGATTTTGATCTCTCCATTGTGCTTTGAGCCTCCTAGAGTCCCAGCAGTGCCTGGGGCCTGCCAGGAGACATTTCTCTGCAGTCAGATGGGCTGATCATTCCCTGTTCCTCTTCTCCACATGGATCCCAAGTTACTCTGAAATGCAAAACAATTTTGAGTCTTCAGTAACCACTGTATGAGCATCCCTCTTCTTGGCCCTACATTTTGTCTCACATAGACTTGACCTTGCCACTCCTAGGAGTTATACCACATCAACTCTTTTCCAATGCCCAGCACCCATTATGTGGCACCAACCTATTCCCAATGATCCAAGCAGGTGACCATGGAGTCCTACTCCTCCATGAACTCTGACATACCCCTGGTCCACATCGTCCGCCCATTCTCAAGAGAACATACTGTTATGGCTAATAGTTGAGCTTGAGCTGCCTGCTGACCCAAAGTGGGAAATATCTAGAACTCGGTTAGTGCTGGTGAAGGACACAATGTACTTGGTGGGATTCTGTGGTTGGGGGCTAGATGGCTACCAGGCAGGAGCCTGTTGGAGGTGGGATGAAATCCTCCTGAGGTAGGGTCCAGGGTGAGATCTCAGGGGTTACTCTGTCTATGGATGCAGTGACACAGGGCCATGAGAGCTGGGGGTACTGGGCACATACTCACTGCCTCTGCTTCTTTGGCCAGGCTGACACTCGGCAATCCTCTGGGAGAAGGCTGCTTTGGCCAGGTTTTTATGGCAGAGGTTATTGGCCTTAACATGGACAGCACTGCCAAGCCTGTCACCGTGGCTGTGAAAAAGCTGAAAAGTAAGAAGGGAGAGAAGTAATACAGGGCATCTGGGGGCGATAAGGCCATCACCTGACACCCCACCCCACCCCTGCTCTTAACACAGATGATGCCAATAACCAGGACTTGTTGGCTCTGGTGTCTGAGATGGAGATGATGAAGATTATTGGCAAGCACAAGAATATTATCAACCTGCTGGGGGCCTGCACACAGGGTGGTAGGTGCGGCAAGTGGGTGGACTGTTGGATTGGGGCTCCTGAGTCACACAACATCTCTGAGATGCCTGTGCTTCCAGGGCCACTGTATGTGCTGATGGAGTATGCATCCAAGGGCAACCTAAGGGAGTTCCTGCGGGCACAAAGACCCCCAGGCATGGACTACTCTGACACCTCCAGACTGGCAGAACAACAGCTTACCTGCAAAGATCTAGTGTCCTGTGCCTATCAGGTGGCCCGGGGCATGGAGTACCTGGCTTCTCAGAAGGTGAACAGAGGTGGGGCACAGGCCAAGTGGGGCCTCTCTGGGTGGAAGAGTGGGTATCAAGCTTGCTTGGGCTAGGGAGATGTCAACTTAGCCCAGCTTCCTTTCATGCCTCTTCAGTGTATTCACAGAGACTTGGCTGCCCGAAACGTGCTGGTGACTGAGGACAATGTGATGAAGATTGCAGACTTTGGCCTGGCTCGTGATGTGCACAACCTGGAATACTACAAGAAGACCACAAATGTGAGCCCCAGTTCAGGGTGGTTGGAGTACAGTGCTCCAGGGGACACCTGAGAGCCAACACCTTTCCCTCTGCCCAGGGCCGGCTACCTGTGAAATGGATGACACCAGAGTCCCTGTTTGACCGAGTCTACACCCACCAGAGTGATGTGTATGTGTGCCAACATAGGATGGGGTTAGAGAGTGGGGACAGCAAGACCCAAGTCACACGTATCACAACCTTTAGGGTCCTGGTCCTCTCAGGCTCTATTCTGCCCTCTCCTTTGGGCCAACAGCATAACCCTGGCATTCCTCTCATCCTGGTGCCCCACCTTGCCCATTGTTGACATGTCCTGGTGTAGGACTGTTGCAGTAATGGGCCAGGAGTAATAGGCCCTTTACCCTCACTCCCTTGCAGCTGGTCCTTTGGAGTCCTTCTCTGGGAGATCTTTACACTGGGGGGCTCACCATATCCTGGCATCCCACCGGAAGACCTTTTCAAGCTATTGAAAGAGGGCTACCGAATGGACAAGCCTGCCAACTGCACACATGACCTGTGAGCAAAGTATTCCTTACTCACTCCTCTATCCTGTCCCTGGGAGTGGCTGGATTCCTACCAGGGTCCAGGGATGAGTAGAGGGCTGGTAGGGAAGGGCAGCAGACCAGGAGACCACAGCCATACTTGGTACAGGTGTGATCATGTGGGAATGTTGGCATGCAGTGCCTTCACAGAGGCCCACCTTCAAGCTTCTGGTAGAGGATTTGCATGACATCCTTACTGTGACTTCAACCAATGTTAGTACCACTCAATCCTGCCCGCTCTGCCTCCTCTGATTCCTGTGCATGTTGTTCCTTCAAGTTCCAGTGGCGGGATGAGCCCTCAGGTGTACAGCCTGAATACAGATGGCTGTGGGATCAAGGAGGTGCATGCTAAGGTACGGTCCTATAGCTTTTTTCACCAACAGGTATACCTGGACCTATCGATGCCTTTTGAGCAGTACTTGCCAGGTGGTGAGGATACCAGTAGCCCCAGTTCCTTAGAGATGACTGTTCACCCACGACCTGCTACCCCCAACCCAACTCAGGAATTGGACACTTCAGATGTGAGGGACCAAGAGTCCCACAGACCAAGTTCCAGCTAATGCTTATGCGGACTCTAGCTCACCCTGCTACTGTTGGTGCATGGTGGATCCCAGCTGGACCAGTGTGAAGGATGAAAAATAGATGGGGCTCTGTGTGTGTGTGTGTGTGTGTGTATGTGTGTGTACATGTACGCACGCATGCATATGCATCTTTGGCCCCTGGGTGCAGCATCCCCTTGGGACCATGCGTTGCTGACTGGCCAGGGCCAGGAACACCAAATGTAGAATATGAGAGGGCCCACCCCATGCAATCCTGTGGTTCTGGCTCCCTTGTTCCCCATTGTCACCTTGTAGGGACCATTGCAGAGAGAGCTGGACTCTTGAGGTGTGCTTTAGTCTTGTACCCAAAGCTGATCTTGCAGGGAAGCTCTGCCCAATGTGGTGATCCTCCCTCCTGCATGATACCTTGTGCCTGGAGTGAGTCACAGCTCCCCATCCCCAGGCTTCCACCTTCCCACCTTGCCCCTCAAAGACTGAAATTATGGATATCTGAAGTTGGGAGTCATTAACTTCTATCAGAAAAGTTTATTCCAGAAAGAAATGTACATTTATACAGGTAGATGTTGTGTGTGATATATATGCACATAGGTCTGTACCTATGTGGAGGAGGGCAAAACTGAGGCTCGGGAGCAGTATACCCCTTGGGGCTCATCAGTGAAATGGCAAGAGCGTGTTGAGAAGCAAGGGGCTTTTCTGGCACTGCAGTTTGGTTTGTACCTGGCTCTTCATGTTTGTAGAGCTATTATCAACCCCAAAACCCCAATCTCCCAACATAGGTTTATAGAATTCAGCTAGAGTGTGGCAGAATTTTAAGTTGTAACTTGCTAATAGCTGAAGAGGCTTGTGCTGGACTTAGGGGTGTTGCTGAGAATGTGCATCTGACCCACACCGAGGCTGGAGGTGGCACCTGGGAGCTCAAGCGCCCTCACAGTTAGAGCAGGCTCCAATGAGCATGTTTTATTTCCTCTGACCTTTTTTTCAGTGATTAGATTTCTGTAGGCCCCTTCTTTGGGAGTTTTTTTTTTTTCAAGGTGAGCTGGTATTTTCACACAGATTCTTCTAATCGCTGTGTAAGGAGCCTGTGCACAGGGATGGGATGGTCTTGCATGAAGGTTCAGATGTTAATAGATGCTAGAAGTTTGTATTTATGTATATATAATTTATTGAGTCTTTACAAGTTGTATTTGCCATAGGCTTAACACTTCTTATGTGATGCTTCCTCATTTTATAGTTTTGACTATTATGTTTCAAAACTTGGAAGAAAAAGCAGTGAATTCACTTTTGTTATTTTTTTGTACTGTTCCTGGACCCTAGGCTTTAGTGGCTTGCCTGTCAGCTAGCAGGGCCAGGACAGTGGCTCAGGGTGACTTTTCTTAGAGCCTAACACGTAGTTTGTCAGCCCACATTGGCAGATGTGGTTTTGTTAATGCAACCAACTTACTTTCCAAAAAATAAAGAGATAATCCATTCTGGTTTCCACCTGTGCCTCTTCCCTTCCATTTTGGGACCTGTGCAGCTATATCCTCACTACTTGTGAGGACTGGTTCTGAGGTTTGTCCCTGTTGGGGGTTGGGGATAATAGCTGGTGAGGAATTCTTAGCTGCTGGCTGGTCCCTAGAGCAAAGTGCTGGCCCCACGGAGACAAACTGTCTTAGGTTTTCATTCCCAGGGTGAGGGCAGCTGGGCTTGGGCATGCCTGCCTGTGATCCATAGTGCCTGGCACAACCTCAGGGTTACCAGTTTAGAGGTGCCAAGGAGAGGATTTAAGAGAGTCCATAGGAGGGAACCATGGGGGTGTGGAGGAAGCACTCTGGGACTGTTCAGCTCCCAAGCTGCCTTGCCAGAGGAGAGATCCTATGAGGACACAGGATGCTCAATTATATGTGGTAACCTCTGTGGGAAGGAAGGCAAAATCCCTGGTCTAAACAGTGTACACTGATAGTGAATGCCTTTAATCCCATCACTTGGGAAGCAGAGCCAGATGGTCTAGGAGTTTGAGACCAGCCTGGTCTACATAACAAGTTCTAGGACAGCCGGGACTATGTAGAGAGGATGCTGTAGGTCTGGATGTCTGTTGGTACCCCCTACAGCAACCTAACAAGAGGCACCAGACAGCTTCATGCCAAGGACTCAGAGCCACAAAGACACCTGATGACAGTGACCAGGCAGGAGGAGGTAGCTAGAGGGCCTGAGCCTCCCACTCAGATCTCCCATGTCCTGTTGAAGTTAGGTTCCTTCTGCTGTGTCTAGTCTCCTCTGATCCAGAGGAGTCTCTTTACCCAACTGCCTTGCCTTTTGGACATGGGTGATGGTGATGGTGGTTGTTTCCTTGTGTCCTTTGGGTAGCATCAAAAATAGGTTTGCTCCCAGTCTGACACTCTTGCTTACTAACAGTGGCCTGTGGCTGGTTGTCATCCTGGGTTGGCAATGGGAGCTCATCAGGTTGGGTCGAGCTCACCCTCAGTGATGAATGTATCTTTATATTTCTGAGGAAAAGGCATGCTGTGATCTGTGGGGATGTGGGATCTTTCTAATGCCTGGGACTGCCCGCCTTGATTGCTTTCTGTGTGTCCCCAGTGTCTGGAGGTCTGAGCATTTGCTCTGTCACCACTGTGTCCCACACCTCCTTGCTTTGAGTCTGGGGAGAGGGCACACTGGGCCATCAGCTTGATGTGTGGAGTTGGAGGTTCTTAGTGGGGGAAGCACTATGTTACACCATGTGCATCCACTCTCAGGGTTGCAGGACAGGGAAAAGAAGGGGATATGTGTACCCGATACCACCAGTTTCCCTCCCTGGGTGCCCTCCCATGTGTTCCCATTTTCGTAGGTCCAATGGTGTGGACATACCACTTTTCATTTTTCCTATAGTTTATCACATCAATACACTATATGTCACCCATATTGTATATTGTGACAGCTCTGTTTCTGGTAAATTCTGGCCCTAAGTGATATTATATAGCATGTATTGTAGATGTAACCAACCATCTTATCAAATAAGAAACACAGAACTAATGCAAAGAAGAAAGCCAAGAGGTCAGAGCTAAGAGCTAAAACCTTACCCTTCCTCCTGCGGTGGAACCAGAGCTACTTTCTGTGTTAAAGTCCTTATATAGAATTTCTGTTCTGCCTTCTCATTGGTTGTAAACCCAAACACATGACTGCCTCGTCACGGCCTGTCTGTATAGACCTCCAGGGTTTCCATGATTGGTATTGAGATTAAAGACATTTGTATCCAATACTGGCTGTATCCCTGAACACACAGAAACTTACCTAGCTCTGCCTACCAAGTACTGGGATTACAAGCGTATGCCACCACTGCCCTGCTTTCCTATGGCTTGCTAATAGCTCTGACCCCAGGCAACTTTATTTATTAACATACAAATAACATTTTAATACAAATAAAATATCACCATAATGTATGTATGTATGTATGTATGTATGTATGTATGTATGTATGTAAGTAACATAGTACCCAATATTTTAAAAGGGGCACATATTTGAAAAGGCATCATTAAATGTGGTAAATTAGTTGAATGCATTGGGTATTATATGTTATGTGGGAAACTGAGGCAACAATGATGACCATTGTAATTTACAAAATTACTCTCATTTTGGAGAAGGGTGCCTCAGGATGTTGTCTATGAAAAAAAATGTTCTCATTTTAGTTAGTCATAACTATGTTTTGTCACCCAGTTCTACATGAAATTATTGGGAAATATATCTTAGTTGAAGTTTTATGCCAATATCATATTGACGTTTCCTCTTGAGGCCTGTCAGAAATATGGAGTGTGTCTGTTGACATATTAGGATGATACTTCAGCAAGTTTGGGAATATTTTTAAAAAGAAAGATGAAGCAGCAATTCCTGGTGTGTGTGTGTGTGTGTGTGTGTGTGTGTGTGTGTGTGTGTGTGTGTGTGACAGAGAGACAGAGAGAGGGAGGGAGGGAGAGAGAGAGAGGGAGAGACAGAGACAGAGACAGAGCTGCAGTGGGTTTAATGCAAACGTCTGAGGTTGTCAGGGAAGAGAATGGTGACTAAAGGTCTAGTGACCTCTCATATTAGTTACTTTTCTGTTGCTGTGATAAAACACCATGACCAAGGCAACACATAGAAGGAATTGTTTATTTTGGCTTGTAGTTACAGAGGCTTAGAGTCCGTTATGTCAGAGTGAGGGCAGCAAGCAAGCATGGTGGCTGGAACAGGAGGCTGAAAGCTCACATCTTGAACCATAAGTATGAAACAGAGAGAACAAACTGTCACCATAATGTTCTTCTCATTTTTTAGGGCCTAGTAACCATTAACAAAATCCTTTGAAACCACAATCTTTGGATTTAATTTTGAAACAAGTACTTCAATCCTTAATTTGTTTCTGTCTGATACTTGGTCACAGTGACAGAAAGATAACAAATTCAGTAGGTCACCATGTCTGTCTGTCTGTCTATCTATCATCTATCTATCCATCAATCTATATCACTTAAATATGTACTGAAGATTCTAATCAAGACTACATATATACAAAGGCATATATCCTCCCACTGAGGCACACTAGCATTTTCCTCCTTTATTATTGCTTATGAAAAGCGTACATATTTCATATACTGTCATGCTGAGTGTTCTGTAGGCAGAGTTTTAACACAAAATATTAACATACAGAGAAAAATGTATGCTGTAAGAAGTAATTGTGTACCAACAGATGTTTATCAACATTGCTGGTTTTGTTTAATACATTCACTAACTACTACCAACTAACTCCAGTTACAAGAACAATAAATAACCAGAGAAAAAGCTTAATATACACAGGCTGAAAATACTGTGTTTCTTTGGTAGTGTACATTTGGATGCTTAAATTTCCAATACTTTGTCAGTCAAATCTGAAAATTAATATGCAAGTTATATAAACTGAAATTTTCCCTCCACAAATTTATGATAGGTAAACTTTTGTAATTTTACTGAAAGTTTCACATATTAAAGAAATACATGGTTTCATGGAAGACCATGCCTTTAAATCCAAGCTCTCAAGAGCATGAAGCTGTATGATTATGACTATGAGAACAGCGGAAGATACAAAGAATTAAAAATCAGCCTGGCCTGCATATCTAGACTTTGTCTCACTAAAAAGGTGTCATTTCACTGGCAATGCTCAATATGGTATGATGAATTTGTTGCACCTTCTTCATGATGGCTTTTATTTTCTATTTATTTTTTATTATGTATTCTGCCTGCATGTATGCCTGCACTGCAGGCCAGAAGAGGGCACCAGATTTCATTCAGATGGTTGTGAGCCACCATGTGGTTGCTGGGAATTGAACTTAGGACCTCTGGGAAAGCCGCCAGTGCTCTTAACCTCTGAGCCCTCTCTCCAGACCTGGCTTTTATTTTCTTTTTTTTTTTTTGGTTTTTCGAGACAGGGTTTCTCTGTGTAGCTTTGTGCCTTTCCTGGAACTCACTTGGTAGCCCAGGCTGGCCTCGAACTCACAGAGATCCGCCTGGCTCTGCCTCCCGAGTGCTGGGATTAAAGGCGTGAGCCACCACCGCCCGGCTGGCTTTTATTTTCTAAAACTTAATTAATGAGATTGAATGCTGGAATTCCAGGTGATGTATAAGAATTCAAATAAACAGTGAAAAAATGAATCAATACATAAAACAAGACCTGAATCATGGCATGCAGCTGCTGTTGCCCCTCACCCAACACCACGTTTGGATGCCACCTGCCCCCTACCTCACATATCACATGTGCCTGCCCTATTGTTGTGGAGTATTAGTTTAAGATGCGTTACATTCATTTATGCTGTGGAATATTTGTTTAATGATGCAAAGATGTGTTGCATTTGTTTAACTTTGGAAAACTGTGTTACTGTGCCTGTCTAAAACACCTAACTGGTCCAATAAAGAGCTGAATGACCAGTAGTTATGCAGTAGAGGGATAGGTGGGACTGCCAGGCAGAGAGAATAAATAGGAGAAATCTAGGCTCAAGAGAAGAGGAGGATCAAGAAAAGGAGGAGAAGAGAGCGCCAGGGGCCAGCCACCTAGCTACACAGTCAGCCAGAGTAAGAAGGAAAGAAAGATATATAGAATAAAGAAAAGCAAAAAGCCCAGAAGCAAAACAGTTAAAGAGAAATGGGATAATTTGCTGTGGATATCGTTCTATATAAATAAAACACTGATTGGCCAGTGGCCAGGCAGGAAGTATAGGCAGGATAAGCAGAGAAGAGAATTCTGGAAAGTGGAAGGTGGATAGGGAGAGACACTGCCAGCCGCTGCCAGGACAAGCAGCATGTGAAGATGCCGGTAAGCCATGAGCCACATGGCAAGGTATAGATGAATAGAAATGGGTTAATTTAAGATATAAGAACAGTTAGCAAGAAGCTTGCCACGGCCATACAGTTTGTAAGCAATATAAGTCTCTGTGTTTACTTGGTTGGGTCTGAGTGGTTGTGGGACTGGCAGGTGACAGAGATTTGTCCTGACTGTGGGCCAGACAGGAAAACTCAAGCTACAATAATTTGTTAGAAAAGCTGGCTAGAAGCAAGCCAAGCTAAGGCTGGGCATCAAAAGTAAGAATCATT
This sequence comes from Peromyscus eremicus, assembly GCF_949786415.1. Taxonomy (NCBI): domain Eukaryota; kingdom Metazoa; phylum Chordata; class Mammalia; order Rodentia; family Cricetidae; genus Peromyscus; species Peromyscus eremicus. The sequence continues at coordinate 193,879,303 of NC_081416.1, forward strand.
TGAGAGCTGAGTGGTGGGCTCACAATGAGTAAAAACATAAACAAACGAACAAATAAAACAAAAAGTATACACACACACACACATACACACAGGGCTCACATCCATGCACACATAAAAATATAAGCAAATCAGAAAGCAACAATGTATAGGCAGTGACCTGTTATTTCCTTGTACAGATGAGCATTCTGGCTTTCTCTTAGGTTTTCTACAATTCACCAAGGTGTAAGATAGTTCAGTGACTGTGAAAGACAGAGTCACAACAGGTGGGAGTGCAAACAGGCTGTTCACAAGCTTTTGTTATCCATTTTAGTATTTCAGGTTATGTCTGAGGAGCTTCTTAGTTAGACGAAACAAAAACAGTGGTGAAAATTTTACATGTGCTAGTTTCCCTATTTTAACTGAAAAATACTTGATTATCTTTAAGGTATTCTGATCAAAGAAAGCATATTTCTTGGAGGTACTTAAGAACAAAAACTGCCAGCAATAACAACAAAAAAGAATATCATCATTGTTAATTTTTTTTGTATCTGGGCTTGTGTGGGCTCTGGGTCACCCTGAATAAAGTTTCTTCTGGGTGTGTTTGGGAGGGGAGCATAGAAACATTGGACTTGGTACAGTAGAGCACGCATCCAATGTTGGGGCTACTTTCCAACCCGCAGTGTGTAGTGGAGGGAGTAGGGCTGGTCTTCCTCTTTCTAGCTCCTGAGTGCTGTGATTATAGGCATGGGCCAGCACACCCAGTTTATGCAAAACTGAGAGGATGGGGCCTAGGGCTTCAGGCCCTGTAGGCAAGGGTGATGCTTAGGACTGTAGGCCAGATCACCAGCACTGCTATTTCTTGTTTGTTTTGTTCCAAATTAATTAAATTCATGTCCATGTTTATTTAACTTTTTCATTTATCATTTGTCATCTATCATCTATTTATCCATTTATTCATTTATCTATCAACTATCATTTGAGGCAGGGTCTCTCTACATAGCCCCTGGATTTTTATACCTAGACAGGGCCGCCCTCTAAGCTCACAGAAATCTCTATGTAAACCAAGTGGCCTCAAACTCCCAGAGATTTGCAGCTGCGACTAACTTGGAATTTACAGTCATCTTCAGCTCCCTGAGTGCCTGAGATTATAGATGTGTGCTACCATGCTGGACCTTACTGGCAATTTTAATAAGGTTGAAAGCAGGGGCTGAACAGATGCCTCCAAGGTTAACATGGATTACTCTGTATGGAGTATAGAGGACCCAAGATCCATTCCCCAAACAATTCAAAACTGCCTATGACTTCTGCCCACTCCAGAAAATCCATTGCCTCTGGCCTCTCTGTCCTCACCTTCACTCGTGTGAACATACCCACATACATACATTGTACAGAATTAAAAATAATAATAAAAATAATGATTAACCTGGCATTTTAAAAAAGTAAACAAAATCAAGAGGAAACAGGGCTGGAAATGGGATGAGGTTTCAGGTGTTAGGTCTGGAAGTTGGGATTTCATTGTTGTTTATTCTTTTGTGCATGGGACCCAAATCAAATAGCCTAAACAATAAACAGGAGATTCAAGGGTTTACCAGCAAGCTGTGCTGTTTTCCTTGTTTCACCAGTGCTCACATGGTTGAAGGGAAACAGTTCTGATGAAAAACCCAGAGCAACAGCACTGAAGGATCTTCTTTTCCTCACTGGCTTAAATATCTGAATGTAAGAAACTGTTTTCCGTTGTAAATTTATCTTTTTTTAGCATTCCCTTTTCAAGAAAACTAGTCCAACAAGAGCAATAGAAATCAGAACATTAGCACAGTGACTGTCTCAAAGCAACAGGAGCTGGAAATTTTCTGTTATGAATGAAAATGCTTGAAACCAAGGTTATTTAAACGATTTTCCTGAAGCCCAGAACTAGTTAGCAGGAATGACTGGGAATGAAAAGGAGATGTAGTTCTTCAGGTACAAGCTCCTTCAGGGAAGGACACTGGAGAGGAGAGTCTATACTTCTGGATCCTGCTTACAATAGCATTGGCTCTTTAAGAACTTCATGTACAGATTAAAATTCTTTATGACAAATTGAGCTCACTTTTTCTATTGTTTGTAATGTGATAAGAAACAATTCACCACAGAATTCAAATAAAAAGCTAAGGCTTATGCTCTACTACTAATATAAACTTTTGGAAATCGGAACTGTTTTAGAAAACATGGTACTTCAGTTAGAGCCCTTATCCCAGACAGATTTATAGCAACAAATTAAGATAAATACCAGAAGAGGTTTAAAATTAAGTGTTTTCTGATGTGTTCTGACATATTGTCAAACCAATTCATTTCAGTTTGCACAGGAAAATACATACCATCACATTAATCAAAAGTTATCAGATGTAATTCAGAGCAACACATTTAAAAATATTGTATTAAAAAGTACAGGAGTACTTTTTAAGTCATTTAAATACTTGGAAAAATTTGAAGTGTGAGAAACATAGGTTGCTGTCAACAATTTGTCCCTGTCTTCTCTTGAAGCATACAGAGATGCAAAAAACAAACAAACAATTAAAAAAAACTGCTCATCTTTGTTTCCTTATGTGACAAATGTAATTTAGAGGAAATTGTTACAATGGGTTGGTACAATTAGTTCTCTGTCATGTTCCCAAAACCTCTTTCTGACTAAATAAATGTTTGTTGTGAGGTAAAATCTGTAGAGTTTTCTCAATGAGAATGGAAATATGTGGACAGAGCCAGAAAGTAGATTTAATCATAAAACAAAGTTTGAGGAAGATAAAAAAAACAAGATCATATATAAAAATTCATTATTTGTTAAAGATGTCTTAGTCCTAAAATCTATACACTGACACACAATTATAATTCTCTATTTGGAATAAAGGTGATGGAAGGTACCTGTCACTTAGGTTGAACATTTTATACAGAGAAAAGAAAAATCTAGGTTTGAACTTGCATTTCAGAGCCTTAAAATGGCCTGCAAAGGGAAGGATACTGTCTTAGTCAGGGAGTCCAATATCTCTCAACTGCTTGAGTTGGAAAGACTTTCAAAAGATCAAGGAAATTTCCTGCCACAGCTTGGCTCATGAGATGGTAAACTATTGATGGGATCAATCTGAGTGCTAGAGAAGTGGGAAAGTGAGTCATGTACTTACTCAGATCTCCTTTAAATAAAGGCTACACAATCTAAGGAAATCTGAGAGAAATCATTTCCTGATGGACTGGCTCAAAGGAAGCATTGGGATGCTTGGTTATCACAAGCAGAGATCTCATAAATATCATGTACTAGGAGATGATGAAGGAAGGAGAGATGCAAAGCTTTAAGGCCAATTCACTGGGCACGATGGAGCTGTGCTTACAGAAGAGGTGAAAAATAAAAAGGTTGCTTCACCAGGGACGTCAGAACTGGCATGTGAATTTAGTACTTTTGCCGAGCTTCGTGGTAGAATGTGATTTTGTGGAAACAACTAACATTTGAAAGAAGGGGTGGAGTGTTGTGTAACAATTTTCCCTTCTTTCACATGAATTTTTTCTGTTATTTTTGAGATAATTACATTATTTTCTCTTCCCTTTCATATTTTCAGATCCTCCTTACATTCTTCCTTAATCCTTTTCTAATTTATGACATCTCTTTTCATTAATTATTGTTACATGCATGTGTATATGCATGCAGGTGTATTTTGCTAACTGTAAACTGATCATTCTATATAGCTAGCATGTATGATATTGGATATCCAACTTGTGTGCCCTTCCCTGGGTAAGACTGTTTCATTAAGGCTCAGAAAGTTCTATGGAAAGACAGAGGAGGTTGGCAAGACTCAGGCATTAGACCATGGCTGGGAAAGCTGAAACTTAAAAGATTAACAAGGCCTTTCCCCTCCCAATGTTATATAGGTAGTGAGTAGGACAGGTGAAGAGATGAGTCTTGTAGAGATACTCAGGTTTCTAGTTTTCATGAGTCACCCATTTTAATATGAGCCTTTGTGATGCTACTGCATATGAGTTATTCATACTCCTGAAAGTAATCCCTTACTTATATTCCTGTTAATTAACTTCAATAAACTCATTAATTTGTGAGACTAGGAATTACACAGTCTTCCCTGGGAGGCAGACAGGTAAAGAAAGGGGGAACTGATAAATAATACCAATGGTCAATTTCTAGCTTCCTTTTTAATTTTCTTTCCAAAGACAAAGGCATAGTGACATTTTTCTTCCAGCTATCTGGTTCAGGATAGATAGATATATTCAAGGTTAGTACTGAAGATGTTTACCTGAAGCTGTAGGTGATCATAACTCTTGTGAGTGAACTATGGCTATGTCATGTCCAAAAGACAGCATTTCACAGCAGGTCCCCTCATCCTCAGTCATGATATGCAGGACCTATTTCTGTATGCTCCCTAAATCTATGGTGAGTGGCTGGACTTCATGCCCCATTTAGGACTTCAGCATTCATGGTTACTTCAGCATTTGAAGTTTCCAGGCTGTGCATTTACTGCTACCTACTACAAAAAGAACCTCTGACCAAGACTGACAGCTGAAGAGATCCATTTGTATAAACAGAAACATTTACAAAGCAGTTACTAGTAGCATAATCTTAAAGGGCCATGACCCTTGCAGCCACAGTCTTCTGACCAGGTACTGTGTACTGTGTGCTGTACTAATTCCTTCCTATAGTGCAGATCAGAAGGAAATTAATTAAACACTAACTCCATGTCACTGTTGCACCAGTGATTTTCTCATATTCTCTGTGCTACCATTTAAGTGATATTTTCTTTTCATTTAATGAAAAGTCTTAATTTCATGAGTTCCTTTTTGTTAATTTTTGGTCTCATTTCCTATTAGCTGAGAGTCCTATTCAGAAAACCCTTACCTGTGCTTAGATGTGGGAGTATTTTCTCTCCCATGTCCTTTGGCATTGTCAGAGTATCAGGGTTCATTTCGACATCCATGACCCGTTTAGCAGAGCCTGTGTATGGTAGAAGATGAGCGGCACAGTTTCGTTTTCTGCATTCTAAAAATAATTTTTCACTACCACCATATCTGAAATAGTATCTTCAAATGTGAACATACATATAATGAAATATAAATATGTATGCAAGGTTACACTAGGTATTCCCAAGTGCATTCTGCTTATCAAGTGGACCACTTTGAGTAACCAGCTATGTAGTAAGTAATATGAGGCCAAGCTCTGACCACTCAGAGTAAGGCATGGCAACCATTTATTTGCATTAGAATAAATTCTCAGCAGGACTTATAGCCTGGCTCAAATACTATAGATTGGGTGGTCATTTTCTTGGTTCCCCAGATCCATTTATTACACTAGTAGAATTAAAAAAATTATAAACACAGAAGGGGACAAATGATCCTTACTTTTGGTGATGAATAATATTTAGATTGCCCCATAATTCCAGCTTTAAATGTCCTTTTAACAATTGCATTTTCAACAAATCTATTTTTTTAAAAAAAAAATTCTGGAATGAAAGTGGAAATAAAGAACACATATGCACAGATCACAGTTGTGATCTGGACCTTGAGGCAAGAAGACAACATGCCTTTGATCCAGATCCTGAGGCTGGATGACACATGTCTTTAATCCAGACTTTGAGGATTAAAGTGTGCTGAAAGGCACACTTTAATTTGGGTCACACCTTCTGTTAGAAGGACAATGGAAGAAGAAAGGCTGTGTATTAGTTCTTTGTCTGTTTTCCCTCATCTTGTCAGCACATCCATTCCTTCACTGGCATTGAAGCCTACTTCTTTGGGATTCCAGCATATAAAAAAACCAGCTGAGACACTTAGCCTCGTGGGACTGAGCAAACTACTGGATTCTTAGATTTTCAATTCATAGCCATTTTTGGACTGCAGCCTGTAAGGCATTCCAATATATTCACACACACACACACACTCACACATACACACTATATCTATATATATGAGAGAGAGAGAGAGAGAGAGAGAGAGAGAGAGAGAGAGAGAGAGAAAGAGAGAGAGAGAGAGAGAGAGAGAGAGAGAGAGAGAGAGAGAGAGAGAGAGATTGAGATCGATTCATCCCATAAGTTCTGTGACTCTAGAGAATTCTGAGTAAAACACTAGGATTTCCAGTCAAATTGAATATCTATACTTTTAGGTCCTAATTTTCTGTTTATACTCTTAACTACACCTCTGAAACACTTTCAGCAAATATCTCAATACCACGTTATATACATTTGCAGAAAATAATCTTTCCTATTGTATAAATCTAAAGATTATGGGAAACAGTAAAGCATAGGGTTGAGTGTTATTTCTGATGAAGGGTAAAACATGATTTAAAATATAAGAAAGAGTTTTAGCTGCTACTTATAATCTCCTGTATTCAGCAAAATATGTACAGAGCATCAGTTCAGTGTGCTTTTTACTTCCTGTGATGTTCAAGTTTAGTGGAAGTAGAAGTAGAAATCAAACACTATTATTACTACTAAGTAAAAAGATGTTTTGACAGCGAGATTTTTCATATTGGTTAAGATTAGTAATATTACTAAGCAAATTTTATGTAGAATGAAGTAAAAAATATTCAAGTTTTAAATTCTTTGTAGAGACGGAAGGGAAGAGAAATATTTGGGAGGTGGTTATGGGTATGAGCAGTCACTAGACTAAAATGAATATCCTTGCTGATGTATTGAAATGTGTATTACCACACACATGGGAACTTGTACAATTCTCTTCAAGAGCATCCTCGCTTTTGTGTTCTTTTTGGATTATCAGTTAAGGGGACTTCATAAGTAATCTACTTTGGGATGCTTTTAATTTAAAATGTAGTCCTTGCAAGAAAAAAAAAAGAAAAATTTATGAAATAGTATGAGCTATTAGATACATGACAAGACTTGGTTATTTGTTTTGATCATATTGATGGGTACTTGTTACTTAATGGAAAACTACTTGTTTATTAATTTAATCTTGTAGAATTTGTTCTTTGAACCTATAAAAATTCAAAAATTAAGTAAATTGATGCTTAAAAGTGAAACACCATCATCAAAGCTCCAGTCACCAAGGAAGGAGAAAGTAAACTCTGTCTCTAGTACTAAAGCCACCATTTAGAATTATAGTTAAAGGACTGAAAGATGGAGCTGGAGAGATGGCTCTGTGGTTAAGAGCACTGACTGCTCTTCCAGAGGACCCAGGTTCAATTCTCAGAACCCACATGGTGGCTCACAACACTCTGTAACTCTAATTCTAGGAGACCTGACACCCTCACACAGACATACATGCAGACAAAACACCAATGCACATAAAATAAAATTAAATAAATGTAAAGTACTGAATGAAATTTAGCATCACTTTCTAAATGGAGGTATCTTATTCTAGTATTATCCTTATTTAACACATTTCCCAGAAGTATGTTTGTGTGCTTCAGTTCCTAACCCTGAAGATATAAAATTGGAATGCTAAAGTTTTAAAACATATGGCTAATTAATGAAGTTAGATTCTACAAAACAATATATACAAGAAATATTTTGGGTTTTTTGCAAGTGAATTAATGAAACTTATTTCACATATCATTTTACTTTGAAAATGTAAAGTAACTTAGACATCTTCAACACACAATCTCTACTGTGCTCTCTCTCTCACATACAGCCTATGATTTAATGAGTACTCACTGACATTTGCTTTTGTTTTATGTTTGAAATATTTGCTGTTTTAGGGATTTTTGTGTTTGCATAAATCTGTATTTTTTTTAACTCTTTGGGGACTCATCACCCAGCTCCCAAATAAATACACAGAGACTTATTCTTTATTATGAATGCCCAGCATTAGCTTGGCTTGTTTCTAGCAAGCTTTTCTAACTTAAATTATCCCATTTCTCTTTAACTGCATTTTGGCCTGTGGGCTTTTTACATTTCCTTATTCTATATATCTTTCTTTCCTTCTTTACTCTGTAGCTGGCTGGCTGGCTGGCCCTTGGCATCCTTCTCCCCTTTCTCACTCCTCTCCCTTTTTAGATTTCTCCTCCTCTTTATCCTCTCTGCCCACCTGCCCCAACTATTTCTCTCTCCTGCCTACCTATTATTGACCATTCAGCTCTTTATTAAACCAATCAGGTGCTTTAGGCAGGCAAAGTAACACAGCTTTATAGAGCTAAACAAATGCAACATAAAAGAATGCAACACATTTTTGTATCATTAAACAAATACTCCACAGCACGAACATATGTAACACATCTTAAACTAATATTCTAAAACATAAATTAGTCCATAACTTACTATAGACAAGACCAGGGGCTTATGTGGAATTTACAGTGACTGAGCTACACCTATGTTAAGATACATATGTTACTGTGTGAGCTGTAAATCACAGTCTCAGGAAGAGCTGGCTATGATTGAATACTGTGGTTGATAAACCATAATTGACCTTAAAAAATAAATAATTGTAATGGCATTCTGCCTTTTGCTGTTAAGTCAAATGTGTCTTGTAAACTGTTAAAATGTTCTAAGTGGAATTTTAATGGCTTGCAGCAACGGGTAGTAAATACTGCAGAAGTGCTGTTTTGAGTGACCAGGATCAGCAGGTGAAATGGTGCTGTCTCCCAGAAGATGTGTGAGTTCAACCTGTGAGGAGCTTGGGCTTGTCTCTGTAGTTACATAATTAGAATATGTTAAAGTATCAGGTATGCTCTTGATAATAAGTGCAGTATTTGGTAGGATAAGTAATATTGTGTCTTTTCAATAAAATGTAAGCACTCATGAATAAAACCTTTTTGTATGACTTATATATCAAGGATTGGTTTGGGGGGTACATATTTATTTGTACTGTCTATTTGTTTTGTAATCATAAACTGTAATTTACATCAGTTTGAAAAAATATAATTGTAGCACGAACCTTAAAAGGTCTTATTAATAAAAACAAACCTGGAGCCAGGTATTGGGGTCAATGCTGGAAGATCAGACAAGCAGAACAAGCCACAGCTGATTCCTCTGCTGATCCTGTTTCCTCAGACTGGATGCCTCTCAGCTGAACTGTGCTACTCAAAAGCCTAAAAGCTTAACCAGGCTCTAGTTCCTGGACCTCACGCCTTATATACCTTTTTGCTCCCTGCCATCACTTCCTGGGATTAAAGGCCCATTTCCTGGGATTAAAGGCATTAGTCACCATGCCTGGCTGTTTCCAGTGCAGTCTTGAACTCACAGAGATCCGAATGGATCTCTGCCTCCAGAAGGCTAGGATTAAAGGTGTGAGTGTCATCATTTTCTGACTTCTACGTCTGTCTAGTGGCTGTTCTGTTCTCTGACCCCAGATAAGTTTATCAGGGTGCACAATATTTTGGGGAACACAATATCACCACATATTATTAAACAAATGAGAAATGTATTTACAAAGATAGCAAGCTTGCTTACCATTTAATTTTTTGATTATTTTTCTGAGCTTGTGTCAAAAATAAAAGTGCAACATAGTTTAAATAATCCTTGAAAACACCACTGACTTTTTGTTTTGGGTGTGTTGAATTTACTTTCTGAAATTTTTTTCTTAGATTTTACTTATGTTAATTTCTAAAGGCTCCAGTAAGTATATCATTGTGTATTTCATAAAAAAAAAATTCAAGAGTATTTTTAACAGGCTGACTTATTTAAAGGAGTAAAAAGTGCTCAGATAAAATTTCTCCCCTTGAGAATTCTGGAGTTAGAATCTACAAGTGCTAACCAGTCCTCCTTTTTTATTTTAGGTATTGATTTCATTCAGCAATCCCAAACAAGTGGGTGGACATTTGTTAGGTTTAGGAAATAGTAAAAAGAACGCCAATCTGAACCCTTTTGGGAAGGGAATTTTTTTTTTTTGACACAGGGTCTCACAGGAGATCTAAGGTGTGAACCACCAAAATGGGCATGTGTGATGTTTATTCATTTTGTTTTGAGATAGAGTCTTGCAATGTAGACTAACATGACTTGAAATGCAAAATCTTCATCTCCATATTCAATGTGTTGGGATTATAAGTGTGAAACAATGTGCCCAGCTGAAATCTGACTCATCTATCAACCTTCGATGGGCTTCAAAGCCCTCAGCCTTGAGCTGGGAAGCTTGCTGAGAGGGTAAAATCACTTGCTGCCAAGGATGACACACTCAATGCAGATTGTGGTGGTATTGTGTTCCCCGAAATAATTTTGCACCCTAATAAACTTATCTGGGATCAGAGACAGAACAGTCACAATATTAAACATAGAGGTTAGGCAGTGGTAGCACACGCCTTTAATCCTAGCATTCCAGAGGCAGAAATCCATCTGGATCTCTGTGAATTCAAGGCCACATTGGAAACAGCACACGCATACCTTTAATCCCAAGAAGTAAGCCTTTAATCCCAGGGAGTGATGGCAGGAAGCAGAAAGATATATAAGGTGTGAAGATCAGAAACTAGAAGCATTTGGCTGGTTAAGCTTTTAAGTTTTGAGCAGCAGTTCAGCTGAGAGCCATTCAGATGAGGACACAGAGGCTTCCAGTTTGAGGAAACAGGATCAGCTGAGAAGTCAGTGAAATGAGGTGGCTGTGGCTTGTTCTGCTTCTCTGATCTTCCAGTGTTCATCCCAATAACTGGCACTGGGTTTGTTTTTATTAATAAGACCTTTTAAGATTCGTGCTACAGCAGATGATGTAGTGAGGAGCTCCTGTTGTCCAGGCTCACTGTGAGCTACAGAGGTTGACTAATCTCCAGGGGAGGTGTGCACAGCTGGCCACCTCAGGTAAGGGAAGGCTGTCATGACTGCAGCCTGGATGGCTGTGTTCAAATTCTTGCAGTCTGTACTTCCTCGTCCTTCTTCCCAGGTGTCTGGCTTCACTGCCTGTCCATGACCCTCTTAGCTGCTACTTCCTTCCTGGATCTTCAGACAGCAAAACTGAAAGGAGACCAATGGACATGTGGACAGGTGTCCAAGCACAGCAGAAAAAACACCCTCATATTGCAAAGGCTTCCAGGTCACCAGTGGAGAACACCTGAGAAGCATAGTGAGTCCCATGCACTAGAGACAAGAGCATCATCCAGGAAGGTCCAGGCATGCACATGCTGGAATGTAGCTGTGATATGACAGGAAAAACTGTCACATTTGTAGAGCAGGCTGTATGTACAAGCTTGAACACAGTGACCTTCTTTAAACAGCTAAACAGTGGAAGCAGCCCCAGCATTCAATGGGACAGGGATAAAACAGTATTTCCAGCTGGGCAGTGTTGGTACATGCCTTTAATTGAAGCACCCAGGAGTCAGAGCAGGCCATCTCTGTCGTTAGATACCAGCCTGATAGACAGAGCGAGGTCCATGCAAGGGCTACAAAGAAAAACCCTGTCTTGAAAGAAAAAGTAGTTTCCACAGTAGCAAACCATGCAGCAACATCGAATGACAGTGTTTGTTACATGCAAGGCAGACCTTGGAGGTTGTAGATTCAGACCACACTGTCTTAGAGTTACTACTGCTGGGATGAAACACCAGGCCGGAAAAAGTCCCTCACAGTTCCAGGGATCATTTCATCATCAGAAGCCCTGAGGACAGGAACTCAGAGCTGGAACCCCAGGCAGGATGGAGCTGAGCGCCTGGTGACACCATAAGAGAGTCCTCAGTGGCAACACTGTCCCCTCCCCCCACACCCCGTGTGACACCCCTTCCCTTCCCCTCCCCCTAGTCCCTTCCCTGAGCGACAGGTGGCACCAGCCTAAGGGCGCCCTCGGTGGGCAACTCTGATGTGAGTTCCCTGGGCGACTTTACCTGGTGACACATTTCGACAGAGACGGGCTCAGTCCCCGCGGGTGTGTAGCTGGTGACACCAGGCTCGTGTGTCACCCTCCTGTTCCTGTGCCCTGCTGAGTGTCCTGAGTGACATGGTCCCTGTGGGGGCGTGGCCGTGGTGACCCTCCCCTCGATGTGGGGGCGTGGTGGCCGCGGTAAAGCCGCGCACAGTCAGGACACTACTGTGTGCTGAGCTGTGACGTCAGCACCGCCCTGCCTGGTCCTCCGGGTGACGTCAGTCCCTCCGGCCCCTGCTCTGTCCTGGTCACGGTCGGGGGTCGGACTGGCTGTGACCGGCTGCTACCACTCTAACCCTCTAACCCCTCTGCTCCCAGCTGAGTCCTGGGGATCCTGTGGCTGGGGGTGGGGTGGGGGTGGGGTGGGGGAGGAGGCTACACGGGCGGGGACACGGAAGGAGAGACATGGGGGAGGGAAACACGGGGGACACGAGGGAGGGGGGACACGGGGGAAGAAGAGGGAGGGGGACACGGGGGGACAGAAGGAGGGGGACACGGGGGACACGAGGGAGGGGACACGGAGGGACAGAGGGAGGGGGACACAGGGAAGACGAGGGAGGCGGGACACGAGGGAGGGGACACGGAGGGAGGGGGACACGGAGGAGACAGAGGGAGGGGGACACGGGGGAGACAGAGGGAGGGGGGACACGGGGGGACAGAGGGAGGGGGACACGGGGGAGACAGAGGGAGGGGACACGGGAGGACAGAGGGAGGGGGGACACGGGGGACAGAGGGAGGGGACACGGGGGACGGAGGGAGGGGACACGGGGGGACGGAGGGAGGGGGGACACGGGGGACAGAGAGAGGGGGACACGGGGGACAGAGGGAGGGGGACACGGGGGAGATAGGGAGGGGGGACACGGGGGAGACAGAGGGAGGGGACACGGGAGGAGACAGGGAGGGGGGACACGGGGGAGACGGAGGAGACACGGGGGTACAGAGGGAGGGGACACGGGAGGAACACGGGGGGGGGAGGGGGCACGGAGACAACAGTGTCTGTGTTTGGAGTGTTTGATCTGCACTTGGGCCCGGGGTACCTCCCCAGGGCTGATGACCGCGTGACCCCCGTAACCACGTGACCCAGGAGTCACCCCTTGTAATCACGTTCATGGTATCAGATGCACATCTTGACTGAAAACCGAAAAGGCTGAAGAGCTGTGAGTGCTTGTCTCAGTCCTCCTGAGTGCTCACATCACCATGCTGAGTACTGAAAACTAAGAGGTTGAAGAGCTGCGCGGTGTTGGTCTAAGACCTCGTGAGTAGTTAGTTGTGTACTGTGTATATAGCATGAGTGCTGTACTGAGTACCTGCTGAACCCGCTGAACAGGACGGCTCCGCCCCTGTGTGTGAGTGCTTGTCTAAGTCCTCATGAGTCCTTAGCTATGTACTGTGTACACAGTACATAGCACGAGAGCTGTGCTGAGTAGTCGGGCCGTGGGTACTGTGTACTGTGTACTCAGCATGAGTGTTCACGTCTCTGTGCTGAGTACTGAACCCGCCCCACCCATCTATTTCCTGACTGTGAGTGCTTGTCTAAGTCCTTGTGACTACTTAGCTGTGTACTGTGTACTTAGCATGAGTGCTTTGCTGAGTACTCACCGCAGAACAGGACGCCCCGCCCATCTGTTTCCTGTCTGAGTGCTTATCTAAGTCCTCATGAGTCCTTAGCTGTGTACTGTATATACTTAGCACAAGTGCTGTGCTGAGTACTCGGACCCCAGGTACTGTGTATTGTGTACTCAGCATGAGTGCTGTGCTGCAGAAAAGGACGGACTCAGTTTCTGTTCCTGTCTGTGCACTGCTTGTCTAAGTCCTCCTGAGTACTTAGCTGTGTACATAGCACGAGTGCTGTGCTGAGTCCTCGGACCCCAGGTGGTCTGCAGTGACCCCATGATCCTTGACCCCACAGACGCGGACACTCATGGAAGCACACGTCACAGCAGGATTTATGATGGAGGTCATGGGGACACGGGAGTCACGGGGTGTCATGGGGGTCACAGGGGTTCGCAGGGGTCACGGGGGTCACCTGGACAGGACTTGGCCTCAGCCTACGAAGGTGAAACACGCGCGTCCGCGAACGCCCAGGCCGGAGACCTGTGGGGGGCAGGCCTGACGTCATGCGGGAAATTCCCACAACTCGGGACCCACCCCCACGGCCGTGAGGCATGCTGGGACTCGCAGCCCCCCCTCCCCCGCGCTTTGAACACGTGACCCCAACGCTCCCACCTTGAACACGTGACCTGCCTGCGGCTCCCCCCCCCCCCCCCCCCCCCCCGCAGCTGCTGGGCGCTCAGCCCGTCGGCTGCTGACGTCACGAAGAGATCCGCATAGTCAGCTCCACCGAAGCAGCAGGAAGTGACGCGGGACACGGGGAATTCCAGGGTTCCCACGCGTGACCCTGGGGGGGTCAGCAGGAAGTGACGCGGGACACGGGGAATTCCAAGGTTCCCACGCACGACCCTGCACACCCTGACGTCACGCAGTGTGACCCCTGTAGCACGCCATGACGTCACACCGTGACCCCCGCCGCGACACCTCACCCCCACACACCCTGACTTCACGCACCCGTGTGCGGGTCCACGCGGATCACGCGGCCCCCGTCGATGCACGCCACCCACAGCGACCCTGCGCTGTCCACGCACAGCCCGTCGGGCATCGCCCCGCCCCGCGGCAGCTGGAGCAGGAGCCGGTGGTTCTCTGCGAGGACATGGGCACGGACACGTGTGGGCGCTGGGGGGACACGGGGCAGAAGGGACATGGGGACAAGAGTCGCCCCCGCGCTCACCGATGGTCCCCGCCTGCACATCATAGTCATACGCGTACACGGCGTAGTCCAGGCTGTCCACGTGATAGAACGTGCGCTGGTCAGGTGACCAGTCCAGCCCGTTGGAGACGCCCAGCCGGTCGGCGAGCTTCTGCACCACGTGGTCCCCGTGGAGCGAGTAGAGGGCGCCCTGCGCGGGTTCCCACACCCCGGGGGCCAGGGGCTCGGGCATGGTGCCTTCGGGGTCAGAGGGCGGGGTCAGGGGTCACGGTCACACGGAGAGGACACGGTGGGAGAAGTCATGGTGACCCGGTGACCCTGTCCCTGTGACCCCATGACCCCGTGTCACCTGCCACGAAGCGCCCCGCGGGGTCCACCTTGCCGTCATTGACCCGGATGCCAGGCGTCTGTCCGTCCAGCTGCGCCACCCACTGCACATCCTGCGAGTCCCAGTCCAGCAGTCCCACGCGCGTGCCCGCGGGACCACGTAGCTGCCCGGGTCCTTGTCACGCAGGGCCACGCAGCCCACGGGGTCTCCTGGAGGGGGACGGGGGCCGTGACGGGGTGACAGGCTCTGCTCCCCCCCACGGTCTCCCACTCCACCCCGCCCGCCCCGGGCTTCCCCAGGCTCCGCTCCTCCCCCCCCCCACGGTCTCCCACTCCCCGCACCCGCCCCGGGCTCCCCCAGGCTCAGGACCCCCCCACGGTCTCCCACTCCCCCCGCCCCAGGCTCCCCCAGGCTCAGGACCCCCCCACACACACGGTCTCCCACTCCCCACGCCCGCCCCGAGCTTCCCCAGGCTCCGCTCCCCCCCCACGGTCTCCCACTCCCCCCGCCCCGGGCTCCCCCAGGCTCAGGACCCCCCCCCCCCCAACAGTCTCCCACTCTGCCCCACGGTCTCCCTCCACTCTCCCCTCCCTGCCCCACGACCGTCCCCTGCTCACCCAGCCGCACCGTCTGCACCTGCGCCTTGTGCGGGCCCCAGCCGCACACGGTCTGCGCGAGGATGTCCACGTAGACCAGCTGTCCCGTAGCCTCCTCCCACACGGGACACTCGCCCATCCGATGCCTCTCAGTGACTACTGCCTGGATGTGGGGCTGGGGCGACGCCATGCTGCAGGGAGTGGGAGGGGGCGGTGACATCTGCGGGGAGAGAGTCAGCACCGGGACCTCCCCCCCCCCCCCCCGACAGCCTGGGGCTCCCACTCCCACCCTGAGTCAGCACTGGGACCCCCCCGGACAGCCTGGGGCTCGCACTCACGTCCTGAGTCAGCACTGGGACCCCGGGACCACCTGGGGCTCGCACTCACGTCCTGAGTCGGCACTGGGAAC
This sequence comes from Peromyscus eremicus, assembly GCF_949786415.1. Lineage (NCBI taxonomy): Eukaryota > Metazoa > Chordata > Mammalia > Rodentia > Cricetidae > Peromyscus > Peromyscus eremicus. The sequence goes on from NC_081416.1 coordinate 193,895,130, forward strand.
TTGGGACAGTGTGGGGCTCGCACTCCACCCGGAGTCAGCACCCGGACAGTCTGGGGCTGGCACTCCCACCCTGAGTCAGCACGGCGACCCCAAACAGCCTGGGACTCGCACTCCCGCCCTGCCCCGCGCTCATGTGAAGGAGTTGCCAGGGAGCCCCCCACCTCCCCAGCTACCTGTGGCCTCTGTGTTCACAGACCTCACCAGGTGAGGATCTTCAGGGGCCCCAGGCTGGGTGGCGACCGCCACTCCCTGCCTCCCCACCCTCCCCATGTCCTCTGCCTAGGCCTGTGCTGGAGGGCGGTGCTGTTCCTCTGGGGACTGCACCCCAGGGAGCGGCTTGGCAGCCTCAGCCAGGGCGACGGAGGCCCTCCTGGATAGGGGACCCTGGTGGTACAACAGGAGGCTACTGTACACAGCAGGAGATGCCTGTGTGCAGCAGGAGACCCCTGTGTACAGCAGCAGGAGACCCCTGTGTACAGCAGCAGGAGACCCTGTATACAGCAGGAGACCCCTGTGTACAGCAGCAGGAGAACCCTGTGTGCAGTAGGAGACCCTGTGTACAGCAGCTGGAGACCCTTGTATACAGCAGGAGACCCTGTATACAGCAGGAGACCCCTGTGTACAGCAGCAAGCGACCCTGTATACAGCAGGAGACCCCTGTGTGCAGCAGGAAACCCTGTATACAGCAGGAGACCCTGTATGTAGCAGGAGACCTCTGTGTACAGCAGCAGGAGACCCTGTAAACAGCAGGAGACCCCTGTGTGCAGTAGGAGACCCTGTATACAGCAGGAGACCCCTGTGTACAGCAGCAGGAGAACCCTGTGTGCAGTAGGAGACCCTGTATGCAGCAGGAGACCTCTGTGTACAGCATCAGGAGACCCTGTAAACAGCAGGAGACCCCTGTGTGCAGCAGGAGACCCTGTATACAGCAGGAGACCCCTGTGTACAGCATCAGGAGACCCTGTAAACAGCAGGAGACCCTTGTGTACAGCAGCAGGAGACCCCTGTATACAGCAGGAGACCCTGTATGCAGCAGGAGACCCCTGTGTGCAGCAGCAGGAGAACCTTGTATACAGCAGGAGACCCCTGTATGCAGCAGCAGGAGACCCTGTGTGCAGTAGGAGACCTTGTATACAGCAGGAGACCCCCTGTGTACAGCAGCAGGAGACCCCTGTGTGCAGTAGGAGACCCTGTATACAGCAGGAGACCCCTGTGTACAGCAGCAGGAGACCCCTGTGTACAGCAGCAGGAGACCCTGTGTGCAGCAGGAGACGCTTGTGTGTCTACCCTCTGCAGGTTCCCTGTCCATGTGAAGGTGACCTGTGTCCTCTGTAGATGTCCCCATGCCCTCAGCAGGTGGCCCTGCCTCTTAGAATGTGTCCTTTGCCCTCAGCAGATGCCCTTACCCTTCTTCTGGTGTCTTCTGTTTTTATGTATGTGTCCCCATGACCTCAGCAGGTGGTCCCGGTCCTGAATAAGTGTCCCTGCTCCTTAAATGTCCTGTGCCCTCACCAGGTGGCCGTGCCCCTCACGAGGTGTCCTCTGCCCTCAAGCTTTATTCCTGCCCCTCACCACGTGGCTCTGGTCTTCTGCAGGTGGCCCTGACATGTAATAGGCATTCTCTGCCCTTTACAGGTGGCCCTGTACCTCAGCACATGGCCAGGTCCCTTAAAGATATTCTGTGTCCTCAGTGATCCTGCCCCTCTGGAAATATCCTCTGTAGACGTCCTTTGCCTTCAGCAGTTGTCCCAGGCCCTCTGTATGTCTTGTGTCCACTGTAGGTGTCCCCACACCCTCATAAGGTGGCACTGGTCCTCACCAGGTGGCCCTGGTCCTCAGCACAGGGCCCTGGTCTTCAGCACAGGGCCCTGGTCTTCAGCTGGTGGCCCTGCTTCTCAGCAGGTGTCCTGTGCCTTCTCAGGTGACCCTGCCCCTCTCTAGGTGTCCTGTGCTCTCAGCAAGTGTTTCTTTTCCTTAATACATGTTCTGGGCCCTCAACAGGTGTCCAAATCTGTCAACAAGTGGCTCTGGCCCTCGGCAGGTGTCCCCATGCCCTCTGCAGCTGTCCAGTGTCCTTAGCAAGTGACCCTGCCCTTCTGCAGGTGTTCTGTGTCCTCAGGATGTGACCCTGCCCCTCAGCAGATGACCCTGCACCTCTGGAGGTATCCTGTGTCCTCTGTAGGTGTCCTGTGCTTCTACAGGTTACTCTGCCCCTCAGGAGGTGGGCCTGCCTTTCTGCAGATGTCCTTTGTAACACAAATTGCTAAATGGTCTTATAATAAAAAACCTGGAGCCTGGTATTGGGGTGAAAGCTGAAAGATCAGAGAGACAAAGGAACAAGCCACCTCTTACCTCTAGGACACTTCAGCCTGAACAGCTTTCCTCAGCCCAAAGGCCTTAGTTCCTGTCTCCTCACGCCTTGCATACCTGTCTCCACCCACCCATATCATTTCTTGTCTCAACTTTCCTAGTGCTGGGATTAACGGTGTGAGTCACCACTGCCTGGCTCTGTTTCTCTCCTAGACTGAGTCAATCTCATAGTCCAGGGTGGCTTTGAGCTCACAGAGATCCTGATTAAAGGTGTGTGCCACCATTGCCTGGCTTCTATGTTTCACCACAGTCCTTTGCCGTCATCAGGTGTCTTATGTGGTCAAAAGATATCTCCATTCCATTGGCAGGTGTTCCCCTTCCCTTCACAGGTGTCCCAGAACCTCTGCATGTGTGTCCTGTGTCCTCTGTAGATGTTCCCATGCCCTCAGCAGGTGGCCCTGGTCCTTAGCCATCTGCTTAGAATATGTCCTTTGCCCTCAGCAGATGCCCTTACCCCTCTTCTGGTGTCTTCTGTCTTTATGTATGTGTCCCCACCTCAGTGGGTGTTCCCAGTCCTGAATAAGTGTCCCTGCTCCTTAAATGTGTCCTGCTATCTCAGCAGGTGGCTGTGCACCTCACCAGGTGTCCTGTGACCTCAGCAGGCAGTCATGCCCCTCAACAAGTGTCTTGTGCCCTTAAGTGGTATCCCTGCCATTCACCACTTGACTCTGATCTTCTGCAGGTGGCCACGACATTTAATAGGCATCCTCTGCCCTCAGTAAGTGGCTCTGTTCCTCAGCAGTGGTCCTGACACTCAGCAGGTGTCCTGTGCCCTCATCAGTTGTCCCTGTCCCTCTGCAGCTAACTTGTGTCCTCTGTAGGTGTTCTGTGCACTCAGCAGGTGGCTTCGTGTCCGCAGTGGCCCAGACATTCTGCAGGTGTCTTGTGTCCTCAGCATATGACCCTGACATTCTGAAGGTGTCCTATGTGGTCAACAGGTGTCTCGTGTGGTCAAAAGATGTCCCCAAGCCATTGGCAGATGTTCCCATTCCTTCAGCAGGTGACCCTGCCAATCTGCATGTGGCTTTGCCTCTCTCCAAGTGTCCTGTGCCTTTAGCAGGTGTCCTGTGCTCTCAGCAGGTGACCCTTGCCCTCTGTAGGTGTCCTGGTCCTCTGTAGTTGTCCTATGCCCTCAGCAGGTGGCTCTGCTCTTCTGCAGGTGCCCATGTATCCTCAGCAGGTGGCCCTGACATTCTGGAGATGTCCTGTGCCCTATCAGTTGATTCTGCCCCACTCTAGGTGTCCTGTGTCCTAGCAGGTGTCCTGTGCCCTCACCAGGTTCTTCAGCCCTATTGCAGGTGTTTTGGGCCCTTTGTAGGTGTCCTGTGACCTCAGCAAGGGTCTCTTCTTTTTAACATGTGTTCTGTGCCCTGAACAGGTGGCCAAATCTGTCAACAAGTGGCCCTGCCCCTTGGCGGGTATCCCGTGCCCTCACCAGATAGCCCTGTGCCCTCTGCAGGTTTCCTGTGTCCTCAGGATGTGACTCCTGCCCCTCAGCAGGTGGCCCTGTCTTTCTGCAGATGTCTTCTGCAGTCAGCAGGTATCTTGTGTGGTCAGAAGCTGTCCCTAAGGAGTTGGCAGGTATTCCCTGGCACAGCCATATTTGAATGAAATGGTAAAAGTCATAAAGCCAGCACAGCTGCATGACAAAGATACAGCAACTGAGTCACATAATGGCTGCCATGCCACCTTTGGTTTTTATCTCCACCTGTTGCATACATGAGAGAATTTTAATATTTGTACAATTTAGGGATATTGGATTGATGGAAATTTCTTATGAATAATTTATGCATTCTTCCAGGAATGCTGCTTCTAAGCTCTTCTAGGAAAGTCCTGAGCATACTCCTGCTTTTAGTGAGATAACTTTAACTACTTGAAGGTCTTCCTTATGCCTTGGAAGTTGTGACACACATGAAGCCAGAGCTCTCTATGAAGCTATGAGATATTCTTGAAACAACTGTCCCTGTAATTATATAGATATAGGATATTCAAAACAAAGTAAACTCAAAGGTCAACAAGATTGGGTGAGCTAGAGGAGTTGGCCACAGTTCAAATTACAAGCCTCTTCCCACTGTACACTCAGACAATTATGTGGCATGTACCTCTGCTGTACATAGAGACATATTGATGAGCAACATATGGAGTGGGAAGGTGATGAAAGAATGAGATGTCAGGACCTCCTTTACTGAGAAAAGTTAGCACATGCAGAGTCACCAAGGAGCAACAGAATGCCAGGATTAGACATATAGACAAATTCTGTAAAGATATAAAATATAAACATTGTATTATGCAAGAACTTGAATAATAACTGCAGCAGCTTTGGCCTGAGGATTTTTTTGGGCACCCTGACCATTTAGAGTTAATAATACACTGCTTGGGATATGGCAAAATGCCCAGTGTGGATTGAAGATTTTTGTTTTGGTCTAGTGTCCTTGAAGCAACCAAAGCTACCAGCCTGAGAACAGGCTGTCATATGCCTCTAGCTTCTCAAAAATTGGGTTATGGGTTTAATGAGTAAGAATAATAACTCTGTTTATTAATGATGTCAAAACTTGAGGGAAAATGATTGAAAATGATAACTCTGTTCTATCATAGTTTATTAATGATGACTAAAAGATGAGCAAAAGGAAGTGAAACACATGTCCAAAACCAAAAATGATATGATCTATGTTTTGGAACATCATGAATGTATGGTGGTATTTTATATGTACTGAAATGTGATTTTAATTGTATGTTAATAAATAAAGTTGCCCAGGGGTCAGAGCTATTAGAGCCATAGCAAGAGCATGGCGGTGGTGGTGCACACCTTTAATCCCAGCACTTGGTAGGCAGAGCTAGGTAGATCTCTGTGTGTTCAAGGATACAGCCAACATTGGAGACACATGCCTTTAATCTCAACACCATAGAGGACCTGGAGGGCTGTACATGCAGGCAATGATGAGGCAGTCATGTGTTTGGGTTTACAACCAATAAGAAGGCAGAACAGACAGTCTATATAAAGATGAACAGACAGGAAGTAGGCCCTTTTTGGAGAACTCTCTTGGCTGAAGCAGGAAGGGTAAGGCTCTTAGTTCTGACCTCTTGGCTTTCTTCTCTGAATCGGCTCTGTGTTTCTTATTTAATAAGATGGTTGGTTACATCTACATTTGGCGCCCAACGTGACAAGAATCCATTAAAAACCACTTAACTTGGCTTGGCGGCACGTCCGGTTTCCCGTTTGGGCGGCTGGCTCCCTAGCCCAGGCCCAGGTTGGCTTGGCCTCAGGCTGGACTAACCTCGAGCTACTTGCATAAAGCTGGTGCTACAAACAACTCAGGCCTACCCTGCCGAACAGGGCCCCTGCCTGTAAAGCCAAGGCTTGACTAGGCTCAAGCAGGAACACGTGGCTGGATTCAAGCTCTTAGGCAGAACTTGTGGCTACGCTTGCTCTCTCTCTCTCTCTCTCTCTCTCTCTCTCTCTCTCTCTCTCTCTCGCTCTCGCTCTCTGGATTCACACCTCGGACACTAGGTGGCTGTTTTGAAATTCCCTTGGATTTGTACTGTTCTACGCAGACTTGATAAGTCACTTAACATATCAGATATTTTAAAGGAAACTATTTAAAAGAGAAATTTTTTCCACACTAAAAAAAATGGGTTTTCTGTGTACATTGGAAGAAAATTGGGCTTTGTTTGCAATTTTAGGCAGTCTGACAATGGAACAACTATATGAGAAGATTAATGTTGATCGAATTATGCAGTTTATTACTATGCTTATCCTCATTTTACTATTTAAAAAGATAGTCAATTTAAGTGCCAGGGTGACAGCTTTAGAAAAACTTGTTAAACCTGTAAAAATTCAGATAGAAGAAATTAACAGTAAAGTTGCTTCAAGATTGGATCATAAGGTTACAGAAAGAAAGCCTGTTTTCACACAGTCAGTCTTAATTTGTCCAGTAACTGTACAGCAGTTGCCTGATCAAATGACTACACAAAATATTTGGGCTCCAATTGAAATGTTAGATTTACGAAGGTTTAAGGAGGCAATAGTATCTTATGGCATGCATTCCCCATATGTAAAGCAAATGTTAAACTCTTGGTCAACATATAGGATTGTGTCACAGGAGTGGTGGGAGCTGGCACAAGCTGTTCTTGAACCCAGTCAAAGGCTTCAGTGGCTAACTTGGTTCAAGGATGAAGCTAAAAACATAGAAAAACAATGGAGGGATAAAGGAATACAAGTCTGCCAGGATCAGCTTATTGGAGAAGGTCAATATGCTTCAGCACAAACACAATGTTTATGTGATGTCCAAATCCTAATTTTATGTCGAATGGCAGCCTTGAATGCATGGGACAGAGTTGAGGAACCAGGAAAAAAAACTGAGTCATTTACAAAGGTTATACAAGACCCAAAAGAATCTTTCACAGATTTTTTACAAAGACTGGCTTCAGCAGTAAAGAGAATGGTCCCGGATTCAGAAGCTAGTAAGATAATAATTGAATCTTTAGCCTTTGAGAATGCAAATGCAGCATGCAAAAGAATAACCAGGCCGTTAAAGGAAAGATCTGCACCTTTGGAAGATTGGATTAGAGACACGGTTAATGTTGAGACTCATGACCATGATGATATGTGGGTAGGAGAAGCAATTTCAAAAGGTTTGAGGAATGTTAGATGTTTTGGATGTGGAAAGCAAGGACATTTGAAAAGGGACTGTAAACAGGTCATTCCTAGAAACAATGTTTCTTCAAGGAACAATGGCAACAGAATGCCCCTTCCTTCTGGAGTATGCAGAAGGTGGGGTAAGGGAAAACACTGGACCAACGAATGTAGGTCAATAAGGGACAGACAGGGTAATCCTTTGCCTCAGTCTTCAGGAAACTCCCAGAGGGGCCTCATGCAGGCCCCAATAACAAATTCAGTTCAATTCTTTCCTGCAGTCGTAGAGGAAACCCCTACTCAGAGCAATTAAATAACCAAATGCCTATTGGAACAAATCATGCTGGTCAGGAAGATAAAATGGAGAGAATAGAAAATTCAGGAGAAAACATAAGGAAAATTTTTTGGCAAACTTCTATTAATGAACAAAGACCAAAAGTATCGATAAAAATAAATGGTGTTTTGTTGTCTGGTCTGGTAGACACAGGTGCGGACGTTACCATAATTGCACCAGAATTTTGGCATCCAACTTGGCCTCTTCAGGAGGTAAACGTTCAACTATTAGGAATTGGGACATTATCTCAGGTGAAACAGAGTGCAAGATGGCTCTAAAGTATAGGTCCAGAAGGACAGAGAGGAAAATTAAAACCATGTGGCTAACATAGCTATGAACCTGTGGGGTCGAGACTTGTTGCAACAGTGGAATACTCAGATTATCATCCCTCCAATCTCAGAAACAAATCATAAACCAGCACATGTTTCTGAGAGAAGTATTAAAAGACATTATTCTGAGTGGCCACCAGCCATCCATATTATACAAGAACAGGGCACAACAACTGATGAGCTTCCAAAGACACCAACAGCTCTACCTTTAAAATGGTTAACAGACAAGCCTATATGGGTCCAGCAATGGCCTTTAACAACAGAGAAACTCCAGGCTTTAGAAGAGCTGGTAGAAGAACAGTTAAATGCTCAGCATATTGAAGAATCAACCAGCCCTTGGAATTCTCCTGTATTTGTTATTAAAAAGAAATCTGGTAAATGGAGAATGGTAACAGACCTTAGAGCAATTAACAAAGTAATTCAGCCAATGGGCTCTCTACAATCTAGAATTCCTTTGCCTACTCTGTTACCAAAAGGATGGCATCTCATAGTTATTGATTTAAAAGACTGTTTCTTTTCAATACCCTTACAAGAAAAAGACAGAGAAAGATTTGCTTTTACAGTGCCTACTTATAATAATTCTCAACCGGTTAAAATATTTCAATGGAGGGTCCTCCCACAGGGAATGTTGAATAGCCCAACTCTGTGCCAATATTTTCTACAACAGCCATTGGAAGTGATACGTAAAAAAATTTCCTAAATCTATAATTTATCATTATATGGATGATATTTTACTAGCTGACTCAAATGCAGATATTTAGAAAGAATGTTTGAAAAAGTAAAGAAAATTTTGCCTTGCTGGGGATTACAAATTGCTCCTGAAAAGATACAAAGAGGAGATTCTACTAATTATTTAGGATATAAAATAGAGCTACAAAAAATTAGACCCCAAAAGGTGCAAATTAGGAGAGATAGACTACAGACTCTTAATGACTTTCAAAGATTATTTGGAGATATTTCTCATCTACAAACTATTGTTGGGGTAAAAAATGATGAACTGCGTAATTTGTTCAAAACCTTAGAAGGTGACAAGGACTTAAATAGTCCAAGAGAATTATCACCTGAAGCTGAGAAAGAATTGGCCTTGGTAGAAAAGAAAGTACATGAAGGGCACGTGGATCATATTGATCCAAAGCTGGATTGCATTTTGGTTATTTTACCTTCTAGGCATTCCCCAACAGGAATATTAATGCAGAGGGAAGATATTATATTGGAATGGATATTTTTACCAAATAAACCAAATAAAAAATTAAAAACTTATGTGGAAAAAATCTCAGACTTGATTTGGAAAGGAAATTTGAGACTTCATCAATTAGCAGGAATAGACCCAGCAGAAATTGTCATACCTTTAACTAAGGAGGACATTGAAAAATTATGGACAGAAAGTGAACCTTGGCAAAGAGCTTGCAGTAATTTTTGGGGAGAAATTAACAGCAAATATCCCAAAAGCGATAGAATTGATCTTATAAAGAGAGCTGATTGGATCTTGCTTCGAATTGTACGGGAAAAACCCATATCTGGAGTTTGTACATTTTATACAGATGACAACAAACAAGGAAAGGCAGGTTACAAATCAGAAAATTTAAGTAAAGTGGTTCAAAGTCCTTATAATTCAGTTCAAAATTCAGAATTGTATGCTATTCTGTTGGTATATAATATATAATGGATTTTTCAGAACCTCTCAACATAGTAACTGACTCTCAGTATGCTGAAAGAGTAGTATTACATATTGAGACTGCAGAATTTATCCATAATGCTTCAGAATTAACTTCACTATTTATTCAATTACAAGATACAATCAGGAAAAAGAGTCATCCTTTATATATAACTCACATTCCATCCCATACTGGTCTGCCAGGCCCTCTAGTACAAGGCAATGATGAGATTGATAAATTATTGATAGGAAATGTGCTGGAGGCCTCAGAATTTTATAAAAAACATCATGTCAATAGTAAAGGTTTAAAAAAGGATTTTTCCATAACCTGGCAACAAGCCAAAGAAATAGTAAAGAAATGTCCTACTTGTTCCTTCTACAATCAAACACCATTACCAGCAGGATGTAACCCAAAGGGTACTCAAAGGAATGAAATCTGGCAGATGGACGTGTTTCACTTTGCAGAATTTGGACAACTGAAATATGTACACCACACTATCGATACTTATTCAGGATTTCAGTGGGGAACTGCTTTGAGTTCTGAAAAATGCTGATTCTGTAATCACTCATTTGCTACAAGTTATGGCCATCATGGGTATACCTGCACAAATCAAAACTGACAGTGCTCCATCATATGTCTCTGTTAAAATGAAACAGTTTTTTGCTTATTACAATATAAAGCATATTACAGGCATACCACATAATCCTACAGGTCAAGCAGTTATAGAAAGATCAAACAGAACTCTAAAGGATATGCTAATTAAACAGAAAGGGGTAACAAAAACCCCCAGAAATAGACTGCATAATGCTCTATTAACTTTGAATTTTCTTAATGCCAATGAGAAAGGAACATCAGCTGCAGAGAGACATTGGATAATAGAAAAAACTACAGAATTAAATCAGCCTATATACTTTAAGGATGTGCTGACCTCAGAATGGAAACCAGGGTATGTGTTACATTGGGGACGAGGTTTTGCTTTTGTTTCTACAGGAGAAGATAAGCTGTGGGTACCATCAAAACTCATAAAGGTTCGATTTGAACAAGAGAAACCTCTTAATTAGAGGAGGTGATAGTTCTTCAACCAGCATGAACATCCAATTTAAACTAACTTATACCAGTAACACATGTCTTTTCATTCAATCAGATAATAACTTGCCAAAAAGGAACATCCCCAAAATTAGTCTTGGGGAAAGGTTTTTGTTTTTGTCTTTTAGGAGAATGAAGGTTAAGGAATTTGAAGAACACTGGACAAATGAGACAATTGAAGAAAAGGGACAAATCATCTATCCCAGGAAACAGAGGGAAATGGCGTATGGGCATATATTATCTAAAAAATTTTATGTCTTCCTAAATGTTTGTTTCTGCTTTTCTCTAAAGATTTAACACTATTGGTCTTCTTGTAGTCCCAATTCAATTAAAATTTAAAGCTGACTTTGGAGTTGGAGAACGGCTCTCTCCTTCTTTAAACTCAAGCATGTTGTTAAAAGGAAAATGCAAACTCCCTGTATCATGCCAGAATAAAAGAGCCATCTTCTGCTATGGGACAGGAGCAAAGTCAAATTAATTAAGGGACTATTCTATTACTAACTTCAACTCTTTGATTCTATTCTGATTCTTTAAACTTTTCTTAAAGTATGAATTTTATATCAAAATTTACAAGATTAATATATATATATATATATATACATTTTAAACTTTGTTAAGATATGAATGGTCATATAGAGTACTAACTGATTCTAGAAAAAAAGGCTTCAATTAGCTGCATATATATGTCTTTGTGTTTGAGTCTCTTATCAGATTTCTACAGGAATTCATGGCCAGGCCTAACATCCACTGAAGTCTCCAGGAAGAAGATGGGGCCCCACAACAACAACATTTCCACGTGGACAATAATAATATCACTAAGTAGACAAACATCATCTACAGATCAGCTTTGAGCTACAAGGTGCTCAGAGCAATTTTGAGATGACTAGCTGAGATGATCCAGTCTCAAAGACTACTTGAATAAGGACTTGAGATAAACTCTGAACTTTGACATTATACACAGACTGGATAATGAAGGATATAGTTACCTTTCCTAGAATTTGACAATTAACCTAAAATTTTTCTTTCAGGATAAAGATAACTTTGCCCATACCCAGCAGGAAGCAATTTTAAGAATACGACGCCCACATTCCCAAAGAGGTGGTGTGGGGTGAGTGGTTTTTTGGTCTTTTTAATGGGTTTTGGGTCTGGGGTAATTTTCATTGTTTAGGGGGGTTGGTTACAAGTTGTTGTCAAGGGTTGGGAAAAAGGCTAAGCAAAGGAGATTAGATTTAAGGTTCTTGTTTAAAAAAAAAAGAAAGAAAAGAAAAAAAGAAAAAGACAATTACTGGTTTTAAATACTTTACATTGGATTGGATTGTTTTATATTGTATACAAATTATATATATTGAAATTGATATTGTTAGAAAATGCTATATGTATATTTCTAATTGTACTTATACCATTCATTTAACAATGCAATTTTCTGATCCTTGAATGTTATTATTACCAACTATTAGGATATAAAGAAATGAAAGTTAGTAGTTAGACATCACAATAGAACTTGTAGTCATATTAGATATGTTTTAAAAATTGAGCAGATATATTTTAGACTGGTCATCTTCAAACCCTTCAGAGATCTACAGAATATGGCATTTAAAATGTTTTAATAACTTAGAAAATTTTTCTTTTTTGAGACCTGTCTGCTGTGGGATGGTCTGTATGTCAAGTGTGTTGCTGATTGGTCAGTAAATAAATCACTGATTGGCCATTGGCTAGGCAGGAAGTATAGGCGGGACAAGGAGAAGAATTCTGGGAAGTGGAAGGCTGAGTCAGAGAGATACTGCCAGCCACCACCATGACAAGCCGCATGTGAAGATCACGGTAAGCCACGAGCCACGTGGCAAGGTATAGATTTATGGAAATGGATTAATTTAAGCTGTAAGAACAGTTAGCAAGAAGCCTGACATGGCCATACAGTTTGTAACCAATATAAGTCTCTGTGTTTACTTGGTCGGGTCTAAGCGGCTGTGGGACTGGCGGGTGAGAGAGACTTGTCCTGAGGTGGGCCAGGCAAGAAAACTCTAGCTACACCTGTCGGCTCCTGGCAGTACCAATCTACATCAGAGAAAATATGGGCATTGAAGAAACAGCATATAGAGTAACTTTCATTGTGGCAAAAGTTAGCCAGTGGACGACAAAGTATCCTCGAATCAACAGGACCAAATGGACAGACAGGACATAAAACAAAGGACTACTGATTCTTGCCAAAACAAGTGTGATTATGGCTTTATCAAAAGGCATCTTCTGAGGCCAGGACAATATGGCACCATCCCTGAAGTGGCCTTCACAATTTGGAAAAGGTACAGTGCCCTTTTCTTCGAAGGCAGCTGAACAGGCAATGGGCCGATGGCTTCTGATGTGCTATGGAACAGCAGCTGAAACAGTTATTCTTGAAGAGTAACTAAGCTCACGCCTCTCAATAGTAGACTGGCATTTGATAGAGGGATGTGGAGAAGAACGGGATGCTGAGATGAAGCCATATATACACAGCCAAGAAGAATGGATGGCTGAATTAAAAAAACATCAACAATTTCCAGAATTTAAAATCCTGAATCATGACATGACACTAGTGGAATTCAGATGTTTCTGGTACATGGACTGCTCTCACCCAATGTGAGGTTGAACTGTTGACCTTGTGTACATCCTACTTCACAAATGAGTCTGTCAGACATGCTAAGCCTATAGGCTGAAGACGATGCCCCAGCACTGCAGAGAAACCTCAGGTGACTGTCCAGGCAGTTGGCTGTTTCTGTCAACTCACAAATTTTTTGGAAGTTGCTTGCATGCACTTCCTGTTTTTATTTTTGTTAGCTAATATTATTTCCTTCTTGGTCTCTGAGGGAGTTGAAGATTAGTTAGTTATAGTTGGAGGTTAGTTGGTTATAGTTGAAGATTAATTAAGATAGAAAGTGAATTAGATACATTTTGGACTTAACAAAATAGGATAGATAATGAAATTATTTTCCCTGAATTTGTCAAATACAAATGGACTAGACATTGTTTAGACATTTATTACTTGTATATATTGTATATAGTTATTGTACTTTTGCATATAGCTTTTCTTTTGTTAGTTATAACCTTTTTCTTTTTTTTTCTTTTTATTAAAATAGAAAAGGGGAAATATGGTGGTATTTTATTTGTACTGAAATGTGATTTTAATTGTATGTTAATAAATAAAGTTGCCCAGGGGTCAGAGCTATTAGAGCCATAGCAAGAGTGTGGTGGTGGTGGTGCACACCTTTAATCCCAGCACTTGGTAGGCAGTGCTAGGTAGATCTCTGTGTGTTCAAGGATACAGCTAACATTGGAGACACACGCCTTTAATCTCAATACCATAGAGGACCTGGAGGGCTGTACATACAGGCAATGACGAGGCAGTCATATGTTTGGGTTTACAACCAATAAGAAGGCAGAACAGACAGTCTATATAAAGACGAACAGACAGGAAGTAGCTCCCTTTTTGGAGAACTCTCTTGGCTGAAGCAGGAAGGGTAAGGCTCTTAGTTCTGACCTCTTGGCTTTCTTCTCTGAATCAGGTCTGTGTTTCTTATTTAATAAGATGAGTGGTTACATCTACATGAATGTATCTCTGCTTACTAAATTCATATAAATAAAGAAGCACTCTGGCTGCTATCTAGTCAGGCTGCAAGATTCTCCTGACTATCATGGCCTGACTGACTTCCTTCCCTCACCAACTTCTTCATCCTCTGCTGGGACCTCTCCACCCCCAGGGATGGCTGCTGACATCTATTTAATAATCTGTTTTTCAAACTGTTGTAAATTAGTCTATGATTACAAAACAAATAGGCAGTAGATGAAAAGTCCTTGTTAACCAAATAAATATGTACCCCCCCAAACCAATCCTTGATATATGTCATACAAAAAGGTTTTATTCATGAGTGCTTACATTTTATTGAAAAGACACAATATTACTTATCCTACCAAATACTGCACTTATTATCAAGAGCATACCTGATACTTTAACATATTCTAATTATGTAACTACAGAGACAAGCCCAAGCTCTTCACAGGTTGAACTCACATACCTTCTGGGAGACAGCACCATTTCACCTGCTGATCCTGGTCACTCAAAACAGCACTTCTGCAGTATTTACTACCCGTTGCTGCAAGCCATTAAAATTCCACTTAGAACATTTTAACAGTTTACAAGACACATTTGACTTAACAGCAAAAGGCAGAATGCCATTACAATTATTTATTTTTTAAGGTCAATTATGGTTTATCAACCACAGTATTCAATCATAGCCAGCTCTTCCTGAGACTGTGATTTACAGCTCACACAGTAACATATGTATCTTAACATAGGTGTAGCTCAGTCACTGTAAATTCCACATAAGCCCCTGGTCTTGTCTATAGTAAGTTATGGACTAATTTATGTTTTAGAATATTAGTTTAAGATGTGTTACATATGTTCGTGCTGTGGAATATTTGTTTAATGATACAAAAATGTGTTGCATTTTTATGTTGTTCTTTTATGTTGCATTTGTTTAGCTCTATAAAGCATTGTTACTTTGCCTGCCTAAAACACCTGATTGGTCTAATAAAGAGCTGAATGGTCAATAGCTAGGAAGGAGAGAGAAATAGGTGGGGCAGGGGGCAGAGAGAATAAAGAGGAGGAAATATCTGAGAAAGGAGAGGAGTAAGGAAAGGATGCCAGGGGCCAGCCACCCAGCCATTCAGCCACCCTGTCAGCTACAGAGTAAAGAAGGAAAGAAAGATATATAGAATAAAGAAATGTAAAAGCCCAGAGGCAAAATGTAGTTAAAGAGAAATGGGATAATTTAAATTAGAAAAGTTGGCTACTAACAAGCCAAGCTAAGGCTGGGCATTTATAATTAAGAATAGGTCTCTGTGTATTTATTTGGGAGCTGGGTGGTGGGTCCCCAAAGAGTAAAAGAAAAACAACCAATGTAGCAGGAATCTTAGATGGTCTTATTAATAAAATCAAACCTGAGGCCAAGTATTGGGGTGAACACTGGAAGATCAGAGAGACAGAACAAGCCACAGCTAACCTCACCTGGCCAACTTCTCAGCTGATCTTGTGTCCTCAGACTGGAAGCCTCTGTGTCCTCATATCCAAATGGCTCTCAGCTGAACTGTGCTGCTCAAAACCTAAATGCTTAACCAACCAAATGCTTCTAGTTCCTGGTCCTCATGCCTTATATATCTTTCTGCCTTCTACCATCACTCCCTGGGATTAAAGGCTCACTCCCTGGGATTGAAGGTGTGAGTCACCATGCCTGGCTGTTTCCAACGTGGCCTTGAACTCACAGAGATCCCAGATGGATTTCTGCCTCTGGAATGCTAGGATTAAAGGCGTGAGTGCCAACATTTTCTAGCCTAAGTATCTAGTGGCTTTTCTGTTCTCTGACCCCAGATAAATTTGTTAGGGTACACAATATTTTGGGGAACACAATACCACCACAAACCAACTACACGTTTATGCACACAGAAAAATCCCAGAAACATAGCAAATATTTCAAACATAAAACAAAAGCAAATGTCAGTGAATACCCATTAAATAACAAGGCTTGTATGTGAGAAAGAGCATAGTAGAGTTGTGTGTTGAAGATGTCTAAGTTACTTTACATTTTCAAATTAAAATGATATGTGAAATAAATTTTATTATTCTATTCACTTCCAAAAAAACCCAAAACTTTCTTGTGAATATTGTTTGTAGAGTCTAACTGCACTATTAACCCATACTTTTAACACTTTTGTTTTCCAATTTTATATCTTCAGGCTTAGCATCTGAAGCATACAAACATACCTCTGGGAAATGTGTTAAGGATAATACTAAAATAAAATACCTCCATTTAGAAAGTGATGTTAAATTTCATGCAGTACTTTAAATTTTTTATGTGCATTGGTGTTTTGTCTGCATATATGTCTGTGTGAGGGTCAGTCCCCTTAGAACTGGAGTTACAGAGTGTTGTGAACCACCATGTGGGTTCTGAGAATTGAACCTGCCAGAGGAATTTCTTTCCAATATTTTCATAATTTATATATGTTCCTGTATGACTTTGAGGTAAGAATGTCCCTGCTTTTACATTGTGATCATGCTTAGAAATGGACTTGTTAACTAAGCATGCTTAGGAATAGGCAGAAATCTACATGAATGTGTCCAGACTCACTAATGAATTTAACCTTCTGGTAGCAGCTGACATATATAAAGGATACTGAAGGAGAAAGCTCTCTCTCTTTGCCTGCTTCCCCTGTGAGACCAAAATGAGCCATCTTAGAAATAAGAACAAAATGCTTTCACCCAAAAACTAAGGCCTAAGATTTCTCCTTTTGGGAATAGGCCATTAGTTACTGAAACCAGTCAGTTCAGATTCCAGAAACCAGGAAGTGTAAAAGTACAGAATCACAAGATAGTCATGAGGTAATGCCTGCCGGACTATGGAATGTCCTCTCCCTGGTTTCCATGGTAACTGACCACAGAAATGCCCCAACCTGAGGGCAGCCAATAAGAAATGGTGGCGGGTAACCACTCCCTTAGAAGTAATTTCTAGAAGTCCCTAGAAGCAAGCCAATCAGAATTGTACCCATACTAGCACCCCTAAATGATGTAACCTTGTGATTTTTCCCTTTAAAAACTGAGCTTGCAGACAGGCAGGTGCTTCCTCCAGCCTCCACTGTGTTGGATGTATTAGACGAAGTCCCTGCCTAGGCTTTTATTGCTTTTGGATATCCCAGAATTAAACCTTGCTTTTGCATTCCGGCATGTTCGTCTTTGGTGGTCTCTCTGGGGGTCACGATCTGGGCACAACACCCCTAGCTCTGGCTACCAAGTTCATTCCTTTACTTATATTACAGCTCACTTCTTTGGAATTTTGGTGTATAGTGAAGACCATCTGAGATGTCCAGCCTCATGGACTGAACAACTACTAGACTCTTCAAATTCTCATTGGTAGACAGACATTGTTGGACTATCTGGACCACAGTTTGTGAGACATTCTGATAAATCCACTTTCTACATACATGGAGAGATTCATTCTACCAATCTTGTTCATGTAGAAAGGCTTTGTGAGACCAAAATGAGCCATCTTAGAAATAAGAACAAAATGCTTTCACGCAAAAACTAAGGCCTAAGATTTCTCTTTCTAGGAATAGGCCAATAGTTACTGAAACAAGTCAGTCCAGATTCCAGAAACCAGGAAGTGTAAAAGTACAGAGTCACAAGGTAGTCACGAGGTAATGCCTGCTGGACTATGGAATGTCCTCTCCCTGGTTTCCAGGGTAACTGACCACAGAAATTCCTCCACCTGAGGGCAGCCAATGAGAAATGGTGGTGGACAACCACTCCCTTAGAAGTAAGATTAAGCCATGATTTCTAGAAAGCCCCTAGAAGCGAGCCAATCAGAATTGTACCCATACTAGCATCCCTAAATGATGTAACCTTGTGATTTTTCCCTTTAAAAACTGAGCTTGCAGACAGGCAGGCACTTCCTCCAGCCTCCACTGTGTTGGATGTATTGGACGAAGTCCCTGCCTAGGCTTGTATATCCAGAATTAAACCTTGCTTTTGCATTCTGGCATGCTCATCTTTGGTGGTCTCTCTGGGGGTCACAATCTGGGCACAACAGCTTGAATAATGCAGTTGTGTTTTTTTTTTAACCTGCCCATGGAGGAAGATGTGCTAGCTAACAATAGTGTTCATAAACACATTCTTCCTAACTTCAATTCTCTCTAAGTATTCAACTTTTTGTGAAGCCTACTCTTTTTATTATTATTCATTTGCCAACAGTTTGTTCTGAATTTCAGGAATAAAACTGCTAAAGCATTGGGGCCATCATCCAGTCTTATGGTGGAAGACCTATTATCTTGTTTGAGATCTGGTTCCTGATTTTCTTTCCTGATTGTTTGAAGTCCCCATGACAACCAGATAAAAAGTACCTTTAGTTCACCTGACCTCAGTGTGAAGTCACCTAACAAACATCTCCTTTTGTGTCCTTAAATCTGCTTTTAGTTGTTAATATTCTGGGCACTCTTCCACCTGTGTGGCAGGGAATAACTCCACCCCACATAGTGTAGTGGGCTGTTCAAGCTAGCCACACTGTGTCCAGGAGGAGGAAGGGGAAGTGCCTATGGAGAGCAGGAAGATAACAGGGTCTGGCTTTGGAGCCCGTCAAGTGTTTTTGAAATGCAAATCTCTGCAGATCTAGAAAAGGTCTTTGGGGTGAAAGGCAGGGTCAGGAATCACTGTGTTGTGTCTTTAAGCAGTGTAACCCTATGGGAGGAACTCTTGCCACTCATTCCTTACTAGCCAATCAGGCTCTCCAGGTGACCTGCTAGTCAGAAGTGGTGCTGGGCTCTTCCAGGTGCCAGGCTTACAGGGTTGGCTTTGAAGAGGAGCTGGCACCAGTGGTTTTGTGTGCTGTGCTGCAAGTGCTGCTGCAGGGAGCTGAGTAGAGAGCTTGGGTGAGCTGGGAAACCATGAGATAGTGAGTGAGGGGCTGCTGCCCCCAGATGGGGTGGAGCAGATGGTGAGGTGCAGGGGCCAGTGTGGTGGGTCTTCCCTGGATCTAGGTGGGAACCTGGAGCCAGATTCCTTGTCCTGTGAGGTCTCATGTGGTCCTTGAAACTCCCTGGACCTAGGGGCTGGCCTCTGAATAACTTTGCTCTGTGGGCTGAATCTGCTCAGAGCATTGGGTACAGGAAACTGTATGTAGAAACATCTTTGTAGTCAACCTCAACATGCTTTTGATGCATCCATGGGAGGCAGGTTGCCAAACTCAGAGAGGCCTTATTTCTCAGTATCTTCTAGATGTTCATCACTTTGCATTTAACCTTTACATGTAAGATGCATTTATAGTTAATTTTATGGTGGTTGTAAAGAGCATCTCATATGTTGGGTAGCACTCCACTCCTATGCTGTGATGTCAAAGAGTAGAATTGATGATATAAAGGAATTACCAATGCTTAGGAGATAGTAAGTTGAGAGTAGTAGAATTTAGCTGAGGGAAGACTGCCTCTAAAATACCCAAAAGATAAATATATACAAACCAACCCTGTTAGAGATTAGGAAGCTAGGAAACACATTTGTTCACCAGGGTTTTCCAGACATTTGGCTCCAAACCATTACAAAGGAGATGGCCCTGATTTACAACCAGCCACTAAGCCCAACCCTATGTCAAAGAACAGGCCTCTAACCAGCTGCTCAAGGAGGCATTACAGGGTCATAACAAACCTTAAGGCCTGGTGTGCCATAATGTTCCACTTTTCTTTTCGAGAAAAGCATAGTTCTCAGAAATGGGCAGTGTGATACCAGGTGATAAGTATTTGAAAAGTAAAACACTGTTGTGCTAAGGACTTGTCTGATCAAGCAAGGCTTTCATTTAGGCCCTCAGGCCGGGGGGTGGGGGGGAACATTCTCTGGAGTGCTAATAACAGTCTGGGGCCTAGGCCTTGGGTGCTTTCCCTAAGTGCCTGATGTATTGACAATAAAACAGAACTTCTCTAAAGCCAGGAATATGCTTGGGAAAGCTGGTAATGATCAGGGGCCAGGGCTTTTGTGGAGGGGCATTGCTTCAGATCTAGAGAACACAAGTCTTCCCACTACATGGAGCTATGGTTATCAATCCCAAAGCCACTGTGGGCTTGGTCAGTAATGTTCTTGAGAAACCCTGTGTTCCCCTTGTGTAACATTGTTTGATTAGCCTCCTCTGAATTTGCCCCATTGAATGATACTTTCTGCTGACTTCCTAGAAGTTCCCCATTTTCTTCCATTTCCTCCCTAGAAGTAGTATACAAGATGTTATTCTTCTTAAGAAGCTTAATTGAAATGAGATATAGCTTGTACAAAACCTCCCCAACCCAGCTTTTATCTTTTCTACCTTCTACTTTTCCTATATTGCTGTGGGATGTTCTGTATGGCAAATGTGTTGCTCTGATTGGTTAGTAAATAAAACACTGATTGGCCAGTAGTGAGGCAGGAGGAAGTATAGGCAGGACAAGGAGGAGAATAAAGCTGAGAAGTGGAAGGCTAAGAGAGATACTGCCAGCCACCATGATGACAAACAGCATGTGAAGATGCCGGTAAGCCATGAGCCACGTGGCAAGGTATAGATTTATAGAAATGGATTAATTTAAGCTGTAAGAAAAGTTAGCAAGAAGCCTGCCATGGCCATACAGTTTGTAAGCAATATAAGTCTCTGTGTTTACTTGGTTGGGTCTGAGCTGCTGTGGGACTGGCAGGTGAGAGAGATTTGTCCTGACTGTAGGCCAGGCAGGAAAACTCTAGCTACACTATCTTTTTCATCCCCTGTGATCTTCACCTCAGTACCCTCTCACTAAAGAAGATCCTGTTGTTTCAGGTCTCTGGTATACTTAAGAAATTATTCTGGGAACATCTTTGCTGTATAA
This sequence comes from Peromyscus eremicus, assembly GCF_949786415.1. Lineage (NCBI taxonomy): Eukaryota > Metazoa > Chordata > Mammalia > Rodentia > Cricetidae > Peromyscus > Peromyscus eremicus. Next base: position 193,915,926 of record NC_081416.1, read on the forward strand.
CTCTCCTATCTGCCTAAGTGTCTAGACTGGCAAGTTGCCTGACTCTATTTAAATTGTTCAAAGTATAACTTGGAGCCTGAACCAAAAAGACACAAGGATGATAGCATATGTAGAATGCAAACCAGAGATGGATGCATGCTATCAATAAAGAGATTTTTCTTTGTTAATCTCTTAAGTATATGGAGTGATTTTTCCCTGGGAAGGCATATTGATTCTAGAACATCTGCACTTCTAGCCTTTTAGAAAAATATTTCTGAGACAAGATCTCCTGTGTTGACACAAGTGCCCTTGGTCCCAGTCTGTTGCTCTTTAGGGTAGTGACCTTGCTGTCCTCTATATTACATCTGCAAAATCTTAAATTGAGTGATTGTACCACCTCAGAGTTTCAAAATTATCCATTTGAGTCATGCAATTGAATATTCATTGCAGTAAAAGGAAAAGGATTTACATGTGGGGCATGGTTTCCAACTTCAGACCAGAATAGAATGAATAGTTTATTGTGTACACTGCTGGGGGAAATAGGGTAGGCAATCAGCTGCTGAAGTCACCATTATGAAAAAATACCTGATTGTATCAGAGAGAGTGATTTTATAATTTCTAGCATGTGCTAATTGATGACTTGTGAATGAAGACAGACCAGACTGATTGGTATACAATTTGGGAAGGTCAACTTACACTAAAGGATATTGAATTTTTTTATTAGGCAACTCTCCTATGCAGATATATTCAGTTTTGCTTGACATAGTTATGTCAGCTCAGAGGTTTAATGTGGTGATATTGTGTTCCCCAATATATCGTACAACCTAATAAATTTATCTGGAGTCAGAGAACAGGGCAGCCACTAGATAGACATAGAGGTCAGAAAATGGTGGCACTCACACCTTTAATCCTAGCATTCCAAAGGCAGAGATCCATCCAGATCTCTGTGAGTTTAAAGCCACACTGGAAACAGCCAGGCATGGTTACTCACGCCTTTAATCCCAGGAAGTGATGGCAGGAGGCAGAAAGGTATATAAGGCATGAGGACCAGGAACTAGAGCCTGGTTAAGCTTTTAGGCTTTTAGTAACAGTTCAGCTGAGATTCTGGATGAGGACTTCCAGTCTGAGGAAACAGGATCAGCTGAGGAATTGGTGAGGTGAGGTAGCTGTGGATTGTTCTGCTTCTCTGATCTTCCAGCATTCACCCCAATATCTGGCTCTGGGTTTGTTTTTATAAATAAGATCCTTTAAGATTCATGCTACAGTTTAAGAAAAAGGCCATTGCTGTAACTGTGTGTCAGGTTACAGATCTCAGCAGCCAACAAGTGCATGTGTGCAAAAATCAATCTGTCTCTTATAAATGACATTCCCTCTACTAGAGAATGTCCTACTCTTTTTTGAAGTCAATATAGCTAAGTTTTTTTATCTTAAAAATACATTATTCTTATCATTTTAAAATATCACTTATTGGTATCATTTTAACATTTTTAAAAGTACATTACTACTCTTATCTATTTGTTTCTGTTCTTTAATGTTTCTAGGTCATTATTTCATTCCTTTTCTCTTAAAAGCTGTTGATTATTGATTTCTGTTAGAACAATGTCTCCTGTAGCCCAGACTTGCTTCATGCTATATAATTGAGAACTGCATTGAACACCCAATCCTACCTCTGCAGCCAAGTGCTGGGAAGACAGTCCTGCAACTCCTTCCAGGCGGGCCCGGTAAGAAGGAAAAATGGACCAGTTAATGAGTGTTCCCCAGTCTCTCTGGCTTTTTTAGGGGACATTCAAATGAAGAGGGACCTGTGCAAGAATTGAGTTCACTCACCAACTTTAAAGCTGATGTAGTGAAAGTGCAGAAAGAGTGAGCCAGAACAGAGGGTGAAAGCTTTCCTGCTTCGACAGTATTTGAGATTAGCCATGTAGAGTCATGTAATCAATTTTAGATGATCAATAAATGTTCTGACTAGCCATTTATTGAGATCCACAGACCAGAGCAATCAATAATCTGGATAAAGAACTGACCTTATGAAACCAAATTACTATAGTTAGACAAGTTCAACCAATATGGAAGATCTGGGTAAAATGGTGTGGCCCTGCCTAACAGGACTGCTATTTTCCTTGTTTAAGATGTATAGCCTTAGGGAAAAAAATGTTATTAATCCTTGGTTTGTTCTTATACAAATCGCTAGTACCTGGAACACATGGCTATGAATTCTGTTTCAACTTTTCAAAATAATTATTTGAGATTATGACTATGTCATACCCACAGTCTCTTTCCTGCCTACAAGCCCTACCATTGACCACTCATTGTTTTCTAATTCATGGTCTATTTTTCTTTAACAGTTACACAGTAACAACAGTTACTTTTTGAACATGACCTGTGTTTGGCTGCAGGACTTTACAGCTATGAAACAAAGAGTTGGCTGTACTGGACAATCAATCAGTGTGTATTTGTACACAAAGGACTGTGTGATTTGGAAGGGAAACAGGAAGTGCTTTAGGACACTGGAAGTATTTCTACTAAAATACAAATTTCCCAGATTAGGGTGGAAGGGCAGAGCTGAAAAGGCCTCTGCTGTCTGTGTCATTTGATTTATGATCACCCAGTAGGGGAGCTGCTACTATCCTGAGTCCTAGCTGGGTGGCCTTAGCTAATGTGAGACCCTGGGAAGACTTAGCAATTAGGAATACCAATGGGAGGTAGCTTGCAGGTTCTTTCCAGGATTCTCATCTGGCTCTGCTGTAGGGAGCTGTGAGGGAAGTCACAAGTTATGCCATGGTGAGCGTGAGGAACACTGACTGTGGTGATATTGTGTTCCCCAAAATATTGTGCACCATAGTAAACTTATCTGGGGTCAGAGAACACAACATCCACTAGATACATAGGTCAGAAAATGGTTGCATACACACCTTTAATTCTATCACTTGGGAGGCAGAGATCCATCCAGATCTCTGTGAGTTCAAAGCCACACTAGAAACAGCCATGAATGTGACTCATGTCTTTAATCCCAGGAAGTGACAGCAGGAACCCTAACCAGAAACTAGAGGTGATTAAGCTTTTAGCAACAATTCAGCTGAGATTCATTCTGGATGAGGACTCAGAGGCTTCCAGTCTGATGAAACAGGATCAGCTGAGGAACTAGTGAGGTGAGGTGACTGTGGCTTGTTCTGCTTCTCGGATCTTCCAGCTTTAACTCCAATACTTGGCTTCAGGTTTGATTTTATTAATAAGACCTTTTAAGATTCATGCTACAACTGACCCCAAACCAAGAGGAGCAGTTCTGTCGAGCTGTCAGAGCTTCTGTAACTGGAATGAGCTATGAGCCAGACTATGGTTCTGTTGGTCCATGTGGTGACCTGGGCAGTGGCCCTTCTCTGAGACTCCCTGAGTGTGGATTTTGCAGGGAGGGGGAGGCTCTGTCACCCTGGCTATGAGAGGCTGTGATACTTGTAATATATTTACATGTTGTTAGGCAGGTGGGAAGGACAGATTCCAGACCATGTGCCATAACCCATATGGCAAGAAATAGACATTAAATTATTCTTCTATACTGTTTGATGATTGGGCATCAGTGTGTCTGTCTGAAACCACAAGGAGACATGAGACTTTACAGAGCCATAGAATGACATTACTTCCACTTGCCAAGGGAGCTCTAGAGTTTGGAACCTCTCTGTTTGGAAGAAATATCAGTAGAAAATTGTCAGAAATATAACATTTAAGGGTCACTTTGAGTCAATTTTATGGAAGTTGTGAAGCCTGTGTTAATTTCTATACATACAGAATCATAGGTAGCTGGGTAATATTGATTAGATCACACTTTGCCTGGCTGAGTTTCCTTTGGTCTTTTGATTAAAAGTTGACTATATTTTCCTGCTTTGTTCTTGGCTCTTTCTGTCTCCTTTATTCTTTCACAAATATTGTACATATTCTTGATTGTTGTAGCTTTGTGGTAAATTTAGAAATCACATGGTGTCAACATGTGTATTATTTTTTCATAATCCCATTGAGCATTCTGAGTATTTCCAGTTTGCATCTAGCATTGGAATCAGGAATCCTGTCATAAATTGTTGAGGATTTTCTTTGAATTGTTTTCAATTCATGCTGCAAATTTCCCATACACAACCTCTTAATATTGATGCATTATGGTCCCATGGATCATTTATTTACTTCTTTATTTAGGTTTTGTTGTTGTTAATCTGTGGAAGACTTATTTTATTGAATGAAAAGTAATATAGGGCTTGGCAGGTGATGCAGCATGTATTCTTCTTAGGATAACATGAGTTCCTACCCCAATTGGAATGCTCATAACCACCTGCTACTCCAGATCCAGCAGATCTGACACTGTCTTTTCTTGTATGTCACCTGTATACACATGGAAGACATTCTCCCTCATACAAACATACACAAAATATGGAAATAAACTTGTTTTCAAAAGTTCTTATGACTCATAAAGCAATTAGAACAAAACAAGTTGCTTTAGGTGCAAAATACAGATTATGCACCATTTCTTTAAAACTCTGTTATCTTGCATTTATTTTGGAAAGTTTTCATTTTCTCACTCTGATGCAGATTTACCAACAATCATCAGTCATAGGAAATAAAATGGTGCCTAAGTAATTCTAATGATTATCTTTTTCTTTATTATAAGAGAATGAGATCCTTTTAATAATCAGAACTATTTTCTATAAAGTTAAAACTTCAGAAGGCTTCAATCAAATTTCTGCAACTTTGGTGAAACAGCTCTCTTCTCCTAATCCGTTTTCTATTATTGGCAAAGAACAGAACTGGAGTGCACAGGATGAATGCTGGCCAGTGACTTCTTTGGTTTAATTTTGAGTAGAATCTTATTCTTGTTTAAGGGATCATGATAAATATTTGTAGGTATGTCTTTTTGTCTTATTTGGTCAGTTGTGCCATCTATGTTGTTGATTTTATTAATTGTCATCTGAATTTATTGTTTCTCTGAAAATGATGGATCTTCACCAATATTTTTTCAGAAAATTTGCTATTTGATGTTATGAGTTCCTTGAAGTTTTGGGTTTTTTTTTTTAAGTTTCTGTGGAGATACAGTTTTAGTTTTCTCTTCTTGATCTTCAAGGCTCATTTCTTGACAAATCTGTGTTTTCCAGTTGTTGTTAACTTCATGTTTGGATTTTTGCTGCTTAAGTGATTGATATGGTTAATATATTGGGTTTGTGTTTTTAAAATCTTCTAATTTTATTGTCTCTGTCTTAATTAGCTTCAGCTGTCAACATGATGTAGCCTAGAGTCATCTGAGAGGACTTCAACTGAGGCTCTGTGTAGATATAACCAACCATCTTATTAAATAAGAAACACAGAGCCGATTCAGAGAAGAAAGCCAAGAGGTCAGAACTAAGAGCCTTACCCTTCCTGCTTCAGCCAAGAGAGCTCTCCAAAAGGGAGCTACTTCCTGTGTGTTTGTCTTTATAAAGACGTTCGGTTCTGCCTTCTCATTGGTTGTAAACTCATGCCTCGTCACTGCCTGTCTGTAAAGACTTCCAGGTCTTCTATGGTTGGGATTGAGATTAAAGGCATGTGTCTCCAATGCTGGCTGTATCCTTTTACACACAGGATTGTGTGATAAACTGTGCAAGCTAGCTACATTGTGTCCAGGAGGAAGAAGTGTCTATGGGAGTGCGGGAAGATAGCAGGGTCAGCTATTGGAGCCGGGGCAAGTGCTATTGAAATGCAAATCTCTGCAGATCTGGAAAAGGTCCAAGTCTGGGGTGGAAGGCAGAGCCAGGAACCACTGTGCTATGTTCTTTGAGAGCTGCTGATAGCAATAGCTTTATCAGAGGCTGTGTGAGTATGCAGCAGGTGACAACTAGTGTTCAGATGTCAACCCATAAGATGAATGGTTCTCTGATGGAGGAACCCTGTCAGGCAAGGATTGTAGGGCCATGGACTCTGAAAGACTAGATTGCTCCTGTCTGTAATTTCACATGTGCAAAAACAGCATGGTATCTCCCCATTGCCATGCATTTTCACACAACATGTATATCAAATTCCATAATTACATCTTAATCTTAATGGGCACATATATTTGTGGATGGTCAGGAAGATGATTTCTCATTTAGCTGTATAATTTTGATATATATAAAATATACTAAAATAATCTTTATAACTAGATCTATTGTTCCACATTATGGTGAGAAACTTAGAAGCCTGTTCTCTATAATTACCTTATGGACAGGGCATTTTGGCCAAATAAAGAGACTCTAGATCACAAGCAGAACTTTCACAGATTGTACTCAAGGACAAAATTACAAAGTGTCTGGCTTTGTTGATTCAAGAGCCTTCAGAAACTGTATCTCCTTGAGCTTACCTGTTGCCAGCTGATAATGGATTCACAGAATTCACCTGCTTTGACCCTTTAGCAATTAATATTTTGTATGAACATTCTAACCTCAGTTTATGATATAAAACTCAAGCTTCAATGAACTGTTTATTATTACATTCCCAAATAACAAATAATCAATAAACCAAGTCTGAAGAAAAGTGGTTTTGTGTCCAGCTAACTGTGGATGCCACTGGCTGGGAAAATGCCAAGCACCTTGATACCACCCTTATATTGACATGGTAAATAGCTCTGTTCCTTATTGTTTATTCTAGGAATTATGCTATGGCCTTAAGGGCTTTGAAACTTTTCTGAGTTTTGAAAAGAGTATCCTATTAGAAGTATGCAGATAGCCAAGTAGAGGAGAGGAGCAAGAAAAAATGAGCTGAAAAGAAGCTGTAGAACTAGAGAGAGAGAAGAAAAATGAAAATGACTCTCAGAACATTTATAGGTTTTCTTTCTTCAAATATATAGAAACCTATTTTTAAAGACCATCAGATAAAAATGTTTGATGCTCTAAAAATATTCATCAGATAAAAAAGTAAAAGATTTTGCTATGTTGTGAATTTTTTCCTCCGGACCCCATGGTAGCCTTGGAGCTAGACTCCACAAGCAACATTAATTAACCATACTGTAACCCTAATGGAGCTGCTCTTAACACTCAGGCCTTACTCCCAATCAGAGCCTACAATTTGACCTGCCAGTCAGAAGTGGTACAGGGTTCTTCTGGGCAACAGGCAACAGTCTTGGCTTTGTAGCAGAATTGGCACCAGTGGTTTTGTGTGCTGTTATGTGAGTGCTGCTGTATGAAGCTGTGAGGGGAGCCTGGGCAAGCTGGGAAGCAACAAGATGGTGAGCAAGAGGCTGCTGTCCTCAAATGGGAAGGAGCAGGTGGTGAGCTGAGGGAGCAGGTATGGAGGGTCTTCTCCAGGCCTGTGTGGGAACCTGTGGCCATATTCTCTGTTCTGTGAGGTCCCATACAGTCCTTACAACTCCCTGGATGCAGGTGCCTGCCTCTGAATAACTTTGCTCTGTAAGCTGTATCTGTGCAGAGCATTGGGAACAGGAATCTGTGCTTAGAAACATCATTGTAGTCAACATCAAGATGGTTTCGGTACATCCATGGAAGTCAGGTTGCATAATTCAGAGAGGCCTAGTTTCTTTAGTATCTTCTAGAAGGTCTATGGTGGTATTTTACTTGTACTGAAATGTGATTTTAATTGTATGTTAATAAATAAAGTTGCCCGGGGGTCAGAGCTATTAGAGCCATAGCAAGAGCATGGCGGTGGTGGCGAACGCCTTTAATCCCAGCACTTGGTAGACAGAGCTAGATAGATCTCATATGTTCAAGGATACAGCCAACATTGGAGACACATGCTTTTAATCTCAATACCAACCATACAAGACCTGGAAGTCTCTACAGACAGGCAATGATGACTCAGTCATATGTTTGGGTTTACAACCAATGAGAAGGCAGAACAGAAAGACTATAAAGACAAACACACAGGAAATAGCTTCCTTTCAGAGAGCTCTCTTGGCTGAAGGGGATCGCTGAAGCAGGAAGGATGAGGCTCTTAGCTCTGACCTCTTGACTTTCTTCTCTGAATCGGCTCTATGTTTCTTATTTAATAAGATGGTTGGTTACATCTACAAAGGTCTGCACTTTACATTTAACATTTAGGTGTAAGATTCATTTGAAATTAATTTTGTGAAAGTTGTAAATGGCATCTCTTGTGTTGAGTAGCACCTCAATATTAATCTGTGATGTAGAAGAGTAGAATTGGTGATATAAAGGATTTACCAATGCTTAGGAGATAGTAAGTCACAGAAAGTATAATTTTGCTGAGAGAGGACTGCCTATAAAATACACAAAGATAAGTAGTATGCTAGATAATACTCTAACAGGCCTGTTAGAGATTAGGATGCTAGGAAACACCTTTGTTCAACATGATTATCCATACATTTGGCTTCAAACCATGACAAAAGAGACATCCCTGATATATAACCATCCACTAGGCCCAACCCCATTTCAAAGAACAAGCCTCTAACAAGTTGCTGAAGGGGGCATTACAGGGTCACAACCAACATTAAGGCCTGGTATGCCAGGAGGGCATTTTCTTTTTGAGAAAAGTGCAGATCTGCCAGATGGACAAAATAACACTTAGTGACAACTATTTGAAATGGAAAAAAAAAACTGTCATGTTGGGGTCTGGCCTGATCAAGCAAGGCTTTTCCTGAGGCCCTCATGTATAGAGAAGAAACAAGCTTGGCAGAATTATTAGCAGCCTGTGGCCTAGGCCTTGAGAGCTTTCCCCAAGTCTCTGAAGTGTAGAGCAAAAATAGAGCTCCTTCTCTAAAACCAGCAATGTACTTGGGAGAGCTGGTTATGAACTGGGCAATGGTCTTCGTGGAGGGGTTGATTCAGGTCCTGAGAATCCAACTTTTTCCATCACATGGACCTATGGTTATTAGTCCCAAGGCCATGGCAGGCTTAGTCAGTAATGTTCTTGAGATACCCTGTGTTCCCCTTTTGCAGCATTATTTGATTAGCCTCCTCCTGAATTTGTCCCATTGTATGATAGTTACTTCTGACTTCATAGAAGTCATCCATTTCCTTCTATTCCTCCCTGGAAGTAGTATACATGATGCTGTTCTTCTTAAGAAGCTTACCTGGCATTAGACATAGCTTGTAGAAGACCTTCCCTACCCAGCTTTTATCTTTTCTACTTTCTGCTTTTTTCATCTTTCTCATCTTTTTATATAAAAAGTCAAATATTGGTATCATTTTTAAAGTTTCATTTTCTTTAAATACTTTACTGCTGTATTTTCCATTTGTTTCTGTTCTCCAATATTTCTCAATCATTAATAATTTCATTGCTTTTGTCTCAAGTTCTGTTGATTATTTCTGTTTAGAGCAATGCCTCCTATAGCTTAGGCTTGCCTAATGCTATCCAATTGAGAATTGCTTTAAACATTTAATCCTGCCTCTGCTTCCCCGTGCTGGGAAGACAGTCCTGCAACTCCTTTCAGGCTGGGCCCTGCCTAGTCAGTTAGAGGGAAAATAGACTAGTAAATGAGTATTCTTTAATCTCTCTGGCTTTTATTGGAGGCTTGCAAATGAAGAGGGACCTGTGTGAGAATTGAGTTCATTGAACGACTTTGAATCTAGTGTAATGTGACAGTGCAGAAATAGAGAGGCAGAAAGTAGGATGAAAGAAAGTGTTCCTACTTTGACAGTAGTTGTGATTAGCAATGAGTAGTGAGGTAATCAATTTTTGATGATCAATAAATGTCCTGACTGGCCATATGGGATCTATGTTTGGTTTCAGGACTTTCCAGTTAAGAAGCAAAATGTTGGCTGTACTGGATATGTAATGGGATGTGCATACAAATTCCTTGGAAGAGGAACAAGAAGTGCTCTGGGAGATCAGAAGAATTTCTACTAAAATGCAAATTTTCCAAACTAGGGCCCTGTCGCTGGGGTGGAGTTGCAGAGCTAGGAAGGCCTGTGCTGTTTGAGTCATTTGATCTCTGCTTACCCAGTAGTGGAACTGATGCTGTTCTGAGGACCAGCAGGGTGGCCCTAGCTAATGAGGGACTCTGGGAATGCTTAGCAATCAGGAGTACCAGTGGGAGGGAGTTGAAGATTCTTTCCAAGATTCTCCTCTGGTTTTGCTGGAGGGAGCTGTGAGTGTGGGAGCCACTGACCCCAAATGAAGAGGAGCAAGTCTGCTGAGCTGTCAGAGCTGCTGGGACTTAGATGGACCATGAACCAGACTGTGTTTCTGTTGGTCCATGTGTGACTTGGACAGTGGCCTTTTCCTCTGAGCCTAATTGTGTGTGAATTCCCCTGGGAGAAAGTGACTCTGCTGCCCTGGCTATGGAAGGCAATGTACTGGAGGCCGTGGGAGTATACAGCAGGAGACAACTAGTTTTAGACAGGTCAAACTACCAGATGAAAAATTCTCTGATGGGGAGCCCCACTTGGCAAAGCCATGGGGTCACTGACTGTAAATGCCTGGTTGCTTCTGCCTGTAATTTTTCTCATGTGCAACTACATTTCTTCCCTAAAAGCAACTATTGGTGTTTCCCCACTGCCTGTGTGTTTATCTTGTGAAAATATTCCATCTATTGGGCACATATATAGCTGTGTATGGTCAGGAAGATGATTTCTGCTTAAGCTGTATAATTTTGATGAATAGAAATAATACTAGGATAGTTTTCATAACTGACATAGGAAAGTAACAGTATTCTCAGTCACAAAGACAGCTTTTCACACATTTAGTGAAGACCTCAAAACAAATTCAAAACAGACTAGCTGCCCTTGCAGAGAATATACAAAGTCAATTTCCAAGTGTCTGTTAAACTAAGGTCAGGCATGAAGCAACTTTTGTAGACATTTTCCCCTACAGCAATTGACTGTCTGCACATACTCCTTACTACACAAGTTTCAACCAACTAACCCTTTATTGTATAAGTCCTGAATTTCAATGTCTGGGAATGCTCACCATGCAGAGTTACATGCTTCCTTTACTCACCATGCCTGGTCAGCATGACCTCCCTAGCCTGAGAGAAATTGTATGACTTCATATGTGTTATGAGAATGGGTCAGACCCTGAAAATACAACATATAATTGTCTAGAGTTTGGCAGTTGAAGTGTGTGTGTGCTGAAAGGCAGATGTAGCTGAATGGGTAGAGAGATATAGAAGATGTAGCTCTATAGAAGAAAGATGTGTATGTAAGAGAGATGTATGTGAAGGAAGAGATGTGACTGCATGGTAGGAGAGCTGTATAGATGAGATGTATAGCTATGTAGAAGAAGTATATTGCTATGTGGAAAATGTAACTCTGTGGAGAGAGATGTAGAGATGTGTAAAGAAAAAATGTGAAGAATGTGTGGAGGATGTAACTATGTGGAAAGTTATGCAGCTGTGTGGAGACAGATTTTCAGAGAGAGGATTTTTTCAAAATGAAGTAAAAGAAAAAGATACCATCAGAAAGTATGTGTTTCTTTAGTTTTCTATCCCTTAGATAGAAAAGTTTAGTTCTTGCCACATTTGTGGATTTTCTTCTTTGCATACCCTGGTGCTGCCTGGAGGATGGTCTCCCACAGGCAGCAGCAGCTATGGTGTGTGTAGTATCACTGCCTAGTGTGCAGTGATCAGCAGGAGATCACTTCAATTTGCAGAGAGAGCTCTATAGCATGGAGCCTTTCTGGAAGAAATATCAGAAGCTGGAGGGTCAGAAACATAATACTTTAAGGTCACATTGAGTTAATTTTGTGCAAGTTGTGAAGCCTGTGTTTATTTAATTTGTATATACATAGAATTATAGTGAGCTGGGTAACGTTGATTAGATTACACCTTTCCTGGCTGAGTTTCCTTTGGTCTTTTGATTAAAACTTGACTATATTTTTCTGCTTTTGTTTTTGGCCTTTTTTTTCCATCTCCCTTATTGTTTCACAAATATTGTACACATTCTTCATTGTTGTAGCTTTGTGGTAAGTACAGAAGCATCATTGTGTCGATGTGTGTACTATTTTTTCATAATCCACTTGAGCCTTCTGAGTGTTTCCACTTTGCATTTAGCTTTGGAACAGCTTTCCTTTAAGAAATTTTTGGATTCAATTCATGCTGTAAATTTACCACACACTGTATCTTAATACTGATGCATTATGTTCCCAAGAACCATTTATTTACTTCCTTATTTATTTAGGTTTTCTTGTTGTTATTATTGTTAATCTGTGAAAGGCTTAGCTTATTGGATAAAAAGTATTATGGGGATTGGCAGGTGGTTCAGCTAATGTTCTTCTTGGGGATGACCTGAGTTCATATCCCAACACCCAAGTTGGAAGGCTTATATCTACCTGCTAATCCAGGAGATTTGATACCCTCTTCTTCTGGTCTTTCACCTGCACACACATGGAAAACATTCTTACACACAAACATATACACAAAAAAATGGGGATAAAGTTGTTTTCAAAAGTTTTGTGACTTATAAAACAATTAGAGCAAAACAAGTTGCTTTAGGTGTATAATACAAACCATACAATGATTCCTTAAAAATCTATTATCTTATATTTGGCTTGGAAAAGTTTTCATTTCTTCACTTTGATTCAGACTTACAGGCAATCATCAATCATAGGAAACAAAATGGCTTCTAAGTGATCCTAAGAGACATCCTTTCTTTATCATAGGAGAATGAGATCCTTTTAGTAGTCAAAAGTATTTTCTACAAAGTTAAAACAGCAGAAGGTTTCAAGTGAATCTCTCCAGTTTTGGTGGAACTCCCTCCTTGCCCAACCTGTTTTCTGTTATTAGCAAAGGAGAGAGCCAAGGTGAACATGATGAGTGCTGGTCAATAATTTCTGGAGTTTGATTTTGATTAGAATTTATTAGTTCTCACTTAAGGGACCATGGTATATGTTTGTAGGTCTGTATTTATGTCTAAATTTTTCAGTGGTATGATTTCAGTGGTTGTTTATTTTATTAATCATCATCTAAATATATTGTTGTTTCTCTGGAAAATGATGGACCTTCACCAATTTTTGTATTCAGAAAATTTAATATATTATGAGTTCCTTAAGATTTTGCTGGCTTGGGAACTTTCTGCAGAGACAAAGTTTTAGTTTTCTCTTCTTGACCTTAGAGGCTTGCCTCTCCTCATTTCTGTGCATATCTATGTTTTCCAGTTGTTGCTATCTTTGTGTTTGGGTTTTTACTGCTTAAATGATTGATATGGTTAATGCATTGGTTTTGAGTTTTTAAAACCTTCTCATATATTGTTGTCTCTTTGTCTCAATTAGCTTCAGCTGTCAACATGATGTAACCTGTAGTACTCTGAGGGAACACCTATTGAGGGCATGCCCAGATCAAAATTACTAGTTACTGTGTCTGTGAAGAATTGTGTTGACTGATGATTAACGTGGGAAAGCTCCTCTACTGAGGTTGCAATATCCTAAGCAAATTGACCTGGACTGGATAAGAGAGCTAGAGGAGCACAAGACTGTGACCAAGCAAGAGAGAAAGCCAATAAAACAAAGTTTCCCCATGGATTTTACCATCAATTGCTAGCTTGAGTTTCTTTCTATCCTAGTCTCCTACAATGATGGGTTGTGATCTGGCAGAATCAGCCAGATAAACTTGTCCATTACCTGAAGTACTTTTGGTTAGAGGACTTAATCACAGAAAGAAACAAAACAATTAGAACAGAACATGGTACACCAAAAGGGATTGTGTTGCCACAAAGGACCTAGGAATGATGACTTTTGGAGGAATGTTGGAGATATCCAGATTTAGATGGCAAAAGATGTAGAAAGCTGCACCCAGTGGTTAATCAGCTATTCCTGTAGGGCTTGGAGTGAAAGAGTGTTGAGAGTAATGTGGAGGTGGAGGTCAAGGTCACAGAATTTCAGTGAGAAATAGACTCCATGACAAATTTAGCTAGAGGTCATTTGTATAATATTTTGTCACCCCCCTATTTTTACTTTCTCCATTCTCTGAGAAATTGGGTAAAGCAGAATTAAAAAGTAATGGGCTGATTTCTTAGACAAAGTATTGATTTTGTGGGATGGTTGTTATTGATGACTCATTCAGGTCTACAGTGAAAAAGAAACAAGTGGGGCAGAAAGAAATGAAAAGTCAGTTTCATAGAGAAAAACAGAACTAGATGGTTTCAGATGGCAGTCCAGTGGTGAAACAGAGGCAGGAACTTTCAGGGAGTTTAGTATCATTAAAGGGAAGGCTCTTGCTCTGTATTGGAAACTGAGAAAGATTCCCTAAGGGTAAGAATCCATACAGCTAAGCCTTCAATTTATGAAAGGAGTAGGCAAAGTGATTCCCAGTCCCAGGAGGCAACTTCATATAGAGCCTGCTAAAAATCTGGTCCATGTGTGGCAGGATTGATCACAACTTAGAAGCCTGATTCAGGGGGATCATCCATGATGTACTGGTCCTGGAAACAAGAAAGATGCAAAATTTAAAGTCATGGCATCTTCCTCTGTGATTTCAGTTCAGCACTGTTGCACCCACCTATGTTTGGCAAAGTCAGAGCCCCAGTGAGGAGACTGAGAGTTCATTGCAGTGAAGCAGTGAAGATAAATCCTAAGTTACATTTTGAGACCTTAAGGTTGAGATACCTAAGCTACGTGAAATCTTCTACAGAGAGCTGCATATGGTGAGTGGACATAACCCAAAACAAAGATGTATAAAAAGTTGCAGGGATAGGGCCATCTAAACTTTTTGAAACTGAAGCCCCATGTTTCTGACACAGAGCTACAGGATTTGTTTGCTCTTCTGGATTTCAATCTTGTTTTGGTCCAATCTTCCCTCATTATACCCCATTCCTCTCTTTTGGAATGTAAATTTGTATTCTGTGCCATTGTGTGTTGGAAAGATGTAACTTGTTTTCTGATTTTGCAAGATGTCACAATCAAGCGATTGTCTTGAGTTTTAGAAGAGACTTTGGACATTTGAACTGTGTAGGGGTTGTTAAAGACCATGAGATCATTAAAGTTAGGCTTAATGTGTTTTCATCATGGGATGACCCTGAGCCTATAGTGACCTGGATCAGAATGTAGCTGATTGGATGAAAAGCTTCCAGATGGGATGATGTATTTGAACACTTGTTGTAGCTTGAGTTTTCCTGCCTGGCCCACAGTCAGGACAAATCTCTCTCACCTACCAGTCCCACAGCCACTCAGACCCGACCAAGTAAACACAGAGACTTATATTTCTTACAAACTGTATGGCCGTGGCAGGCTTCTTGCTAATTGTTCTTACAGCTTAAATTAATCCATTTCCATTAATCTATACCTTGCCACATGGCTCGTGGCTTACCGGCATCTTCACATGCTGTTTGTCATCGTGGCGGCTGGCAGTGTCTCCCTCACCCAGCTTCCTGTTTTCTCAATTCTCCTCTCTGTTAGTCCCTCCTATACTTCCTGCCCGGCCACTGGCCAATCAGTGATTTATTTATTGACCAATCAGCAACACATTTGACATACAGACCATCCCACAGCAACTTGTCTCTTCTTGGCAGTTTTCTTGTGGTGCTTGGGGAACCTTTTGTAGGAGGAGCCTTTCTTGATGAAATTCCTCATTGAGAATAAGATAAATTTGTATATAGCCTCTACCCATTTTCTGTTCATTGTATCTACTTTTTTGTTGTTGAAATGGATTAGCTAGCTTCCTTCTCATTCTATTATGCCTTCTCCATCATTACAGAAGGTATCACTAAATCACATAATATATAGTTGAAGTAATTGCTATTCAATTCTAAGACATTTTGCTAGCCTGTATTTTGTTTTTTAAATTTTGTTATTTTATTTATTTTCTTTTTCTTTTTACAAGGTTTCCCTGTGTAGCTTTGGAGCCTGTCCTGAAACTCACTGTGTATACCAGGCTGACCTTGAACTCACAGAGGTCTGCCTGTCTTTGATTCCCAAGTGCTAGGATTAAAGGCGTGCTCCACCACCATCTGGCTATTTCCTTTTTTGAAGACAAGGTTTGTCTTCATAGCCCTGGCTGCCCAGAAAGTACCTCTGTATACCAGGCTGGCCTCAAACTCAAAGGTCCAAATGATTCTGCATTCTGAGTGCTGGGATTGAAGGTGGACCACACATGCTTGGCTGTTTTTCTTTTTTCTTTTTCTTTTTTTTTCCTTTTTTTTTTTTTTTTTTTTCGAGACAGGGTTTCTCTGTGTAGCTTTGCGCCTTTTCCTGGAACTCACTTGGTAGCCCAGGCTGGCCTCAAACTCACAGAGATCCGCCTGTCTCTGCCTCCCGAGTGCTGGGATTAAAGGCATGCGCCACCACCGCCCGGCGCTTGGCTGTTTTTCTTTTCTTTCTTTCTTTTTTTTTGGTTTGGTTTTATTGTTTGTTTGTTTTTTTTGATATTGTTGGCTGATAGACCTGGAATGGAGTTTTTTGTACATGCCAAGCATATGCTGTTGTGCTGAGCTTCACCATATCTTGAATTTTGAAATTTGCCAAAGGGTATCATTCTCTTTCCTAGGATGGCAGTGTTCTTGACATTAATACTGTCTGAGCCTTCTGAGTCATTGGATTGCAGGTGTGTGACATTCTTCTTACCTATTGTGTTTGTTTTTAATTCTTTTGAATGAATATGATTCATTTGCCTCTATGCATGGATATGCCCTACATGTGTGCCTAGTCCTCACAGTAGTTAGAAGATGGCCTCAGATCCCATGGACTTGGAGTAATGGACAGTTGGGATCCCCCATGTAAGTACTAGCAATTGAATCCACCTATCTGCAAGACCAGCAAGAGCTCTTAACTGCTGAGCCATGTCTCCTGTTCTATGTAATTTCTATGATTAACATTTACATTGCTAATGTTTTCCTCTGTCAACTTGTTACTGTTTAAACACACATTGCCTTTATTGAGATCTTATTCATGTTACAGTTTAGGACATTTCAAGTTTCTAGAAGATGAATATAGAACTGGAGTAAAGGCATAAGTCTTTGTAGGAACTTCAGTAAAAAAAAAATCTCTGATTTTTTCTACCTTTTTTGTTTGTTTGATTGATTTTTGTGGGGGAGACAGGGTCCTATTAATACATAACTATGGCTTCCTGGAGCTCACTACATAGACCAGGCTGGCATCCAACTCAATTAAACTCACCTGCCTCTGCCTCCTGAGTGCAGGGATTAAAGTCATGAGCCATTACACCCAGCTTACCCATCTCTTTTCTAGTTAGTAATTGTTCATACAAATTCTCTGATTTATTCTCAGTACCATTGATCTTCTTGCTTTTCTTTCTTTATGTTTGTTAATTGATGTTTCTCTTTCAAGGTTATATATATTCAAAGGGCCAAGAAATGATACATGGGAACCTCCTATTCAGTTTACTTCTAAAATTACTTGGTGATTACATTAGAACTTCTATGTCATGGAATAAGTGTGGGTAGCACCAGAATTATGAATATATTGTCAAAGAAGTATATACCTATATGCTGTTAGTATCACACTTTCTACTGTACACATGTATGGGATATTTTAGAATGCATTGACCTATAAAGGTGTGCATGTTGACTTCACTCAGGAGGAGTGGGCTTTGCTTGATCTTTCCCCATGAAGAGTCTGTACAAAGATGTGATGATGGACACCTACAAGAACCTCATGCCACAGGTAAGACTGTGAATTTTCCCTTATAATTTAAGAGAGGGGGACAACTGTTCCTTGGTTAGTGATGCTCTTCTGTAACTTCAATTGAGAAAGAAGAAGAATGATGTGAATAAATCAGGCATGAATCTAAGGTTCACTGAAGATAGTAACTTAAATATCGCACAATGTCCAATATTAAATCATGCATTTTCTGGTTCTATATTTCTGGCTACAGTGGGAAGACCATAATATTGAAGAACATTGTCAAATTTCTAGAAGACTTGGAAGGTAATTTTCATGTGCACATGGATACAAATGTGCCTCTGAAGAAATTTTAATGTGTCCTGGAAGTTTTAAAGAAAAGCAACAGTGTAAATAATCACAGCTTAATGTATACTGATGATTATTAAATTCCCCCAAAATCATGTACCTCAATGTCAGGTGGCTGATATATGTTTACAAGGCATTCCTCTAAGAAAGAAGACAAGAAAACAATGCCTTTACAAATATCACCATTTGAATCACAGCTACATGAGAGCTATGCTGTAGAACTGGTAATCTGTTTAGTTTCATACCACTCAAATATTACCAAAAGAATACATGTTGAATATGTGATAAGTATATGTCCAAAACCTTCTAATAAGCAAATAGCCCGTAGTAAAACTGGTGTTACTCATATACTCGTGACTTTGCTAATTTTAGTGGGAGGGGCAGTTTATACTAGTCAGGAATGTTGTTGTGGAGAAACCTTAATTCCTATAACACAAGTCCATCAGGAACCAAAAGACAAACTGTGTGAATACAATATGAAAAACTATTATTTTTTGTTTTTCCTTTAATTGGTATATCATATGTCATTCTAGGTACAAGCCATGTGAGCATGGGGATACAGAAAGAAGCAATGTACCTCTCTCTCTCCCAGAACAATTAGGAGATATTTAGTTCCACTTTGATTAGAATTGTTCAATGTGATAAAAATTTATAATTATTTGGTTTTCTGACTTCATTGAAAATATGTCAACAAATTCACACTGCAGAAAAACCTATGAGAATAGGAATGTATAAATTTTGTATAAATACAAAATTCTGTTTGTCCTGGTTTACTTTTCAAATGTAGTATGACTCACAGTATAGGAAAATTTAAGAAGTCAGTATTTGTGGTAAAGCTCTGAGTTCTTCTAGTTCTCTTTAAATATGTGAAAAATCTCATATAGGAAAAAGATGCTACAAATGTGAACCATGTAATAAAAGCTCTTACCATCACAAGTATCTTCAAAGATATTCAATATGGTGAAGAGTTCATGCCTCCTGTAAGGAGAGAAAAGGAACTTGCAGGCATGAAGACTGATTTGACTGTACGGGATGCTATTCTGCTTCCCTGACACCTACAAAAGCCTCAGTTAGAAGCCTGGTGTGATGGTGACTCCAGATGACATCCAGGTTGTCAGTAGATCCTGAGACTAAAACAGAAGTCACTTTATGGCTGAAGCCATCAGGCATTTACAAAGAGCTATGGAGTATGAAAGAACTGTTAGGGAGGGAGCTTTGGGTGTAAAAGCCAAAGGATCAAATGCCCAGAGAGCAATGCTTGGGGTATACCTGAGGACAAGCTGGCTCCTACTGTGCTCTCTGTATCCACTCAGCTGTGGTGGATCAGGCCCTCCAGGTCTTCCATGGTTTCCTTTTCTTGGCATTACGTGTAGCTGACAGTTATAGCACCCTGTAGGTGTCTAGTTTGCATTCCCCACTTGGGCCTAAAAGCTCCTCAGTCCCCACCCTGTCAATCCCTGGAACCTGCCTGCCTGGTAGGAATAATTTCTAAAGAGACATTTATATCTCTCCCTTTTGCTAACAACTTGTGAAACAGTAGACCCCATGGAATTCTAATTTCCCCAGGAACCTCATGGGAAAAGACTTAGTCCTCAGATTGAGAATGTCTCTACTGAATAAACATTTTCTCCTTATCTGACCACCTTTCTGGAGAGACAGGAACTGAGAACGGGAGAGGGTTTTACAGATGGGAAAAATTCATTATATGGATTTATTAGATTATTTAGTTTTGTGTGGGAGCCCATTCTCGGGTTCCTCGTGGCTTTACCCAGCAGGTCCGCATAGAGGATGATTAGGACCACGGGTCTGAGTGCAGGTGTTTGAGATGGTCTGCACTTGGCTGTGCTGGGGGAAGAGGTCTTTTGCTCCACCCCTTGGCGTTTCTAGAAAAACCCTGGGGTAGAGACAGTCGGGGCCCGTTGGAATAGGTTCCAGGCCCTCTCAAGGCTATCTTTTGTTTTCTATTTGTTTATCTCCGCGATATTCTCCACAATAAATCCTTCTATCTAATATTTCCTGCTGCTCACACTCAGGAAAACTCTGGGGAACTGTGGGGGTGGTTGGGTAAATGCCCCACAGAATGGCGCCTGAACAGGGACTAAAGAAAAAAGAAAAAAAGGGACTAAAGAAAAAAGAAGAAAAAGGGACTAAAGAAAAAAAAAGAGGGGGACTAAAAAAAAAGGGACTAAAAAAAGGGGACTAAAGACAAATGAACACGGACTAAAAGACAAAGTAATAGGGACTAAAGATAAAGGAAAATAATAGTTTTATTAAAGAGTGCTGAGTCAGCCCTGCCAGTATATATTTTATATATATATTGAGAGGCAGGGGTTTTATCCTCGAGAAAAAAGGAAAGCTGACTTGTTGGGGACCGATTCCGGACAGCGGTGTCCTTACTTTATCAAACCTTACAAAGGCAGGAAGTTCCTGGCCTAACCTCGGGCTGTACAACTTCCTGGAGTACCTGCTAATCAGCCAGCTGCAGGGGCCTGGGACCAAAGTGACCTCACCCTCCCTTAGGAATTTTCCATTCTTCTCTCCGTGCTTCCCCTGTTCCCCCTCCCTGCCTGAAGCCCTGTTTATAAGCCTCAACACCCAGTCAATAAACGGAGACCTTGACACAACTCAGAATGTCTCTGTCTTCCTTTACGCGCCTGGTCTCCTTTCTCTCTCGCCCCCATTGATCTTTCAGGAGGTGCCTCCTCGGGTCTCATCAAATAACCTGGCCCGCGGGACCGGGCAAGTGGCGCCCGAACGTGGGGCTCGAGGCACGGTGACCTGCCGGACGATGGACAACAGAAGGGGCCCGGAGAGGATCAGGGTAGAGACTCCCGGACCGCATCACTCGTGCAACGCGGGAGAGTCTTGAGGTAAGTATGTCGTCCCATCGATCATGGGCAAAAATTTATCTAAAGAGGCTGTTTTTCTAAAGGAGATGAAAAGGTAATCTTAGGGAGAGAGAAATAAGAGTTAAGAAAAAGGATTTGGTAAAATTCTTCTAATATGCGGAGGAGAAATGTCCCTGGTTAGTGATTAATGGACCAGGAATTCACCCTCTGACTTGGAACAAGGTTGGAAAAGATATTAACAAATTAATCAGAGACAGGGAAAATGTCCCTGATGCCTTTTTTAGTTTTTATGGACTTTTGTTTTGTACCGGTCGATCAATTTGTACTTTCCAGGCTCTCACTGGGGCAGACGTGTCCGGACAGTGAACCTGGCGGCGAAGGGAGACGTCCCAGAGCCCTAAGGCCACCTCAGAGGTGACGATTTGGTTTAGGAGCATCTTTGGGTATCTTCCCCCACGGTGGGAGGAAGTGCCACTTTGTATTTTGTCCTGGGAATTTGTCAGAGCCATTTTGTTCGTTTTTTTGTATGTATTGTTGTAATCATTGTTACTTTACTCTCTCCTTCTCTTCAAAAAAAAAAATTTTTAACTAAACGAAAAAAGGGGAACTGCTGCAGGCCGTAGGAATATATCATAAGAACTCAGCTGGTTATGGCAAAGTCACTACCTGGAGGAATCAGGGAATTCCTCCAGAGGAAGCCAAATCCTAAGGAGTTTTTGGTGTTACTTGGCTTGTTATATATCAGCTGTATTCTGTTATAAAAATCATGTGTGCCTTCATAGTTTTCCCAATTGATTTTTCCCTAAGAAGGGCTAACAATGTGCACTGATCACTCTCTAGACATACACATTCCAGGCATTTGGAGAACAGCCCCAGGAAAGGCTTTCTCTGGAATCAGATATCTCCCCTAGCCATTTTCAAGGACTAAAGGAGACACCACCCAGGTGGTCACCCAACTTCCGAGGACTAACAGTGATAACCACCCACAGGTGAGTCTCCTGACTTAAGGTAAATTCCACAAGGAGACACCGCCCAGGTGGTCACCCAATTTCCGAGGACTAACAGTGATAACCACCCACATACAAGTCTCCTGACTTAAGGTAAATTCCACAAGGAGACACCACCTAGGAGAGGTGGATGTTAAGTAATAGCTTTACACAGTTTAGCTTGGACCCTCCCTTTTATATACCGGGACTTCCAGGGCACAGAAAGAAAAAGAAAAAAGAGAATGGAAGAACTAGATGGGTAAGAACTTGAGAGGAACAAACTGAGATGGGGAAGAACTAGATCGAAGGGCTAGAAGAGAGGACTAGAGGAACGAGATGGAAGATGAGGAAGAGCCAGATGGGGAAGAACAAGATGAGAAAGAGCCAGATGAGAGAAGGAGATGGGAGAGGAGCTGATAGGGGAAAGAACTAGATAGATGAGAACCTAGAAGGGTCAGAACTATATGAAGGAATTAAGATAGAACCTAGAGGTAGATAAATATAGAGAAATCAGTCAAGAAAGGAGCTAGACATGAGAAGCAGAATAGAAGCTATGTAGAGAGAGAACTGTCACAGAATAATAAAGTGTATAAACAAAACAAAACAAAACAAAACAAAAAAAAAGGTGCATGTCTGACTGACAGGGATGTGGAAGCCCCTGATGTCTGTTTGATTAAGGACAGAGATCCTCCAGTCTGGGTTGTTTTTGATGTGATTGAACCTGGAGGGTTACCCCTCCCCCAGAGCACATCAGGCTGTCATTGTTCTTGGAGCTTTGTTGGTGGTTTTGTTGGGGCAAAAGTTTTTTCATGTGCCCTTGGTCTTTTGTGTAATGTATTAATTGTTCTCATTGTTGACTTGACTGTGATGGACGCTATGGGACAGTTTCCTTCTTCTCTACTAGACCTTTGCCTAGCCCACTGGAAGAATGTGTGAGCCACAAAGGAGGGAACTGAGTTCCCCACCCCCACTCCCTGATTGAACTGAGATAAACAGGAGCTCCTGCCAGATGGGGCTTGCATACCGCAGGAGGGGCTTGCTGGCTGTGAATGAGGCCATCATCTCAGTGCTGATGTTCCAGTTCTTGGATTGTCTGTGTAAATGTTGTTTGTTTCTGTCTACTACCCTCCCTTATTTTCCTAGAGGAAGAAGAGGAGAGAGAGGCATAGCAAAGGCCACCTCCCTCCCTCCCTAACTCTCTTGCTATCAGGACTGCAGCCAGCTAGCTGCTCTCACGAGGGTGGGGGTGCATGCTCTCGGTACAGGCAGGCAAAGACGGGAGCTCTGGACAGGGCAATGGGGACTGCCTGCAATTGACAAAAACTGTGTGAACACTAAAGAGAGAATCTGAGCCTCCCTTCCTTTACTGTGATAACTTCAAGGTCTCTTCTGCCGGCCAGCAGCTTCTCTTGTTAACCCTTCTCTGTCCTGATATTGCTTAAAAAGAAATGTTAAATTACCAGTTCAAGATACTGGGAAAATTATGCTTTTGTTTCCACAGGAAAAATAAAAATTTACATGGGTTTTGGTCATTTGAGTTCAGTGGGTTACAAATACTTGCCATCATTTAAGAGACTTGGTTTCAAATTATTGCTGGTTAAGATAAAATATAATGTTTTTATAAAAAAATGACTTGAGATATATATAAAAAAAAAACATGTTTCAGATTTCTTTGTCTTGCTATTCTGCTGTTACATTGAGACTCCAAAGGGTCATAGTTGTAAAAATGTCTGTCTACTCTACAGGTATGAATGAAAAATGTGGCCACATGTATGTTTGGTTTTGAATGTCTGAGTTTGCATGTCCTTTGTGTTAAGGAATACAAGTTAATACTAGTCATCTGGCTATTCAGATACTAGTTTAAAGCATAAACTGTTCTATTTAAAAAAAAAAAAACTAAGAGGTATATTTGACTAATACATCTATAGGAGAACAAATTGGCCTGGTTATTGTTACCAAACTTAGAGATATTTTCAAGATTAGGCCTAGATTTGTTTGGCTCAGATACATTTAATAGATAATGGTCCTCAAACCTGTCAAAGATCTGATGAATATGGCATTTACAGTATTTGATAAAAAGCTTACTATAGCAAACAGAGACTCCGAGCTCCCCGACTCCTAGCAATGACTCCCAAGGTCTCCAAAGAAGATATGGAACAATGGCAAGAAGATGCCACCTGAATTGTGGACAATGCTGTCCTGACACCTGTCCTGCCAACACTATGAAGACTATAGGAGCCTGGGATGATGACAGTCTGGGTAATGGATAATCTATGTTGTTTTTTAAATAGACTTAAAAGTCTGCACTCAGGTAAAGTTTATCCTTCTCAGATCTTTGATGACATTGATGACTGGACTAGCTATAGCTTTCTCAGCTTAGTAATTGATTGATCAATGGATTAATTAATTAAAGCTAATAAGTCTCTTTAAAAAAGGTTCTAAATATAGACTTACAGATACTTTTCATTGGGCCAAGGAAATTTCAGTCTAATCTATACTTGGTTCTCTAGATAGAAAAGACACTATGGATTTCAGGGCAAATTGATAATACTACAATTACTAAGACTATGGGTCTAAAAGTTCCAAATGAGTTCGTAAGTTTTAACTCCTGTTCCTAGTTTATATCTGTCTCAACAGGTTTCCACTTGGCTGACAGATACATCCAAGCATCATTTGCTGGTGACAACCTACTGCAAATGACTATGAGCCCTGAACTTGCTGAAAGCTGATATGGACCAATTCAGCCGATATGCATACCATCTCTTCAGCTGGTCAATAAAACGTTCCCTCTTGTCTTTGACTAACATTCTGGATTTCCAGGGCCTTGATAACAACGTCCCAATGTCAGCAGGAATTAATTATAGAAGAGAGAAAACATCGACCCTGTTTCCCCCCCCCCACCCTGGAATGTTAGATCAAAAGGGAATTTCTTGTCATAGGGAACCTGAGATAAAGTTCCATGTTCCTTGAGGATAAGGAACTCTGTCAGCCATCATAAGGCTTTTGGCCTTGTGCTTCTGCTAATTACTGTTGGCTCTTATATCACTGATGTCTTAACTAAATGATGATTCATGTCTGGGTACCACTAAACTGAGGACGCTAGAATTCCAATATCCACCTCTGAACCCATGACACACTTGCAGATGGCAAAAACTAAATAAGGGGAAGCTCGCTTTGCCATTGATAATGGGAAAACTCTTATGTTCTGGTCCAATTAGTCTCCGATATGGAATTCTTTGAGCAGAGAGGCAGATACACTCGAGAACCTGTGTCTATGACTATTGCCCTCTTGTTATGTATTGGGACATCACTGCAGGAATTGGTACAGGAACTACTGCCCTCGTGCAGAGCAACCACCTTATGCAGTTACAAATGGCTATGACTACTGACCTAGAGGCCATAGAAATATCCATTTCTGCTCTTGAGAAATCTTTAACCTCGCTCTCTGAGGTTGTGTTACAAAACATAAGAGGTCTGGATTTACTATTTTTAAAGGAGGGGGGATTAAGTGCAGCCTTGAAGGGAGAATGCTGCTTTTATGCCGACCATACTGGTATTGTCAGGGAATCGATGGAAAAATTTAGGGAAAGGCTGGCTCAAAGAAAAAGGGAGTTTGAAAATCAGCACGGGTGGTTTGACCTTTGGTCCCTGGGCCTTTCAGCGGTTGACTTGGTTTATCAAAAATCAGATTGATTCGGCCTTACCACAACATGTCTCAATTCATTATCACAGAGTAGATTCCAAGGAGGCCGGCCAGGAGCCCCATCAAGGACTCAGATTCAGTGTCCTAAGGCCCTAACGTCCCCACGGTCCTGCTAGAGGGTACTCAATGACGGGAATAGTACAGGGCCCACGCCGGAGACAACAGCATACAGAGGTCACCCGAGACCGGCTCAACACGGCATGCTGCCGAGCATGGGAAGCCCCCTGTGTAGCCTAAGACAGGGACTCTCTCGGACCTTAGCCACCCCGATCACATGGACTTGATCCATTTTTGAGAAAAGAGGGGGAACTGTTGGGGACCGATTCCGGACAGCGGTGTCCTTACTTTATCAAACCTTACAAAGGCAGGAAGTTCCTGGCCTAACCTCGAGCTGTACAACTTCCTGGAGTACCTGCTAATCAGCCAGCTGCAGGGGCCTGGGACCAAAGTGACCTCACCCTCCCTTAGGAATTTTCCATTCTTCTCTCCGTGCTTCCCCTGTTCCACCTCCCTGCCTGAAGCCCTGTTTATAAGCCTCAACATCCAGTCAATAAACGGAGACCTCGACGCAACTCAGAATGTCTCTGTCTTCCTTTACGCGCCTGGTCTCCTTTCTCTCTCGCCCCCATTGATCTTTCAGGAGGTGCCTCCTCGGGTCTCATCAAATAACCTGGCCCGTGGGACCGGGCACTGACTGGAAGGATGTCCAATGCTGCAGTGAAATTCTCTTCTGTCAAAATTTTCTATCTGCTACCCCTTTCTCAATTTCTATCTGAAAAAATAAGTATAAGGTATAGGGTAGTAATATAGTGTAGGAAAAACTTAGAAGTGTAAGATCATGTAGGAAAAAATAAGTAAGGCAACTAGACAGAAAAACTCAATTTTCTAACTTTGGGGGCTATGAACACAAACTGGGAAAAAAATCTTTCTTTGGGCTTTATGGGTAGTAAAAAAGCTCTTCTTTGAGCTTATGGGGAAGAAAAAGTTTCCTATGGAAGCTTTTGTCCTGGGGACAGCTGAAATGCTAAGTCCAAGCAGCAGGAGAAAGTGTTTTCTCCCTAAGGCAAAAATGAGGGTGTAAAAAGTCAAAGTTTAAAGTTGGGAAGTTTTGGGAAAAGTTGGTCTTTCTCCTGGGGGGGGAAATCTCTCTTAAACTATAAAGCTTTTCTTGGAAATTTTTTGGGGAAAAAATCTCTCTAAAAAGTTTTAATCTTTCTCTTAAACTCAAACTAAAGCCTTTAACTTTCTCAAAAGGACAAAAATTAGATTCACCTGAAGATACTAGTATGGGGAGCACCTATGATTAGCTCTAAGGGAAAACAACAAACCTCTTAAGACAGAAAAACCTAAGTTCTCTTTCAAGCTTTAAAAATCCTCCCTGCAATTCAGGAGGCAGGGACAAGTTCCTAAAAAAAACCTCTTCTAAGCCTGTCTCTTCAAGCTAGTAAAAGACAGTGGGTCAGAGTACCCTGAGGGAAACGCTTGGGACAGTGTGGGTAAAGAGCTACAGAGAGCCCAAAAGGGCAGGAAACTTTACCTGAGAAAGGCAAAAAAGCCAAGCTTTTCAGTTACAGCTGAGCTGAGGCATCAAAGGTTTTGTTTCTGAGTGAGCATTTCAGAATAAAAAAGTGCTCTGCTGTGGGATGGTCTGTATGTCAAGTGTGTTGCTGATTGGTCAATAAATAAATCACTGATCGTCCAGTGGCCAGGCAGGAAGTATAGGCGGGACAAGGAGGAGAATAAATCTGGGAAGTGGAAGGCTGAGTCAGAGAGACACTGCTAGCCGCCAGTTCTGCCTAAGTGCTTGAATCCAGCCACGTGTTCCCACTTGAGCCGAGTCAAGCCTTGGGCTCTGCCTTCCTTAAGCTCCAACCACATGCGTTGGCTTTACAGGCAGGGGCCCTGTTCAGCAGGGCAGGCCTGAGTTGTTTGTAGCACCAGCTTTAAGCAAGTAGCTCAAGGTTAGTCCTGCCTGAGGCCAAGCCGACCTGGGCCTGGGCTAGGGAGCCAGCCGTCCAAGCAGGAAAACGGACCTGCCGGTGATCCAGGCGGGAAACTGGACCTGCCGCCAAGCCAAGTTAAGTGGTTTTTAATGGATTCTTGTCACATTTGGCGCCAAATGTAGATGTAACCAACCATCTTATTAAATAAGAAACACAGAGCCAATTCAGAGAAGAAAGCCAAGAGGTCAGAACTAAGAGCCTTACCCTTCCTGCTTCAGCCAAGAGAGCTCTCTGAAAAGGGGAGACTACAGACCCTTAATGACTTTCAAAGATTATTTGGAGATATTTCTCATCTACAAACTATTGTTGGGGTAAAAAATGATGAACTGCATAATTTGCTCAAAACCTTAGAAGGTGACACGGACTTAAATAGTCCAAGAGAATTATCACCTGAAGCTGAGAAAGAATTGGCCTTGGTAGAAAAGAAAGTACATGAAGGGCACATGGATCATATTGATCCAAAGCTGGATTGCATTTTGGTTATTTTACCTTCTAGGCATTCTCCTACAGGAATATTAATGCAGAGGGAAGATATTATATTGGAATGGATATTTTTACCAAATAAACCAAATAAAAAATTAAAAACTTATGAGAAAAAAATCTCAGACTTGATTTGGAAAGGAAAATTGAGACTTCATCAATTAGCAGGAATAGACCCAGCAGAAATTGTCATACCTTTAACTAAGGAGGACATTGAAAAATTATGGACAGAAAGTGAACCTTGGCAAAGAGCTTGCAGTAATTTTTTGGGAGAAATTAACAGCAAATATCCCAAAAGCGATAGAATTGATCCTATAAAGAGAGCTGATTGGATCTTGCCTCGAATTGTATGGGAAAAACCCATATCTGGAGTTTGTACATTTTATACAGATGACAACAAACAAGGGAAGGCAGTTTACAAATGAGAAAATTTGAGTAAAGTGGTTCAAAGTCCTTATAATTCAGTTCAAAAATCAGGATTGTATGCTATTCTGTTGGTATTAATGGATTTTTCAGAACCTCTCAACATAGTAACTGACTCTCAGTATGCTGAAAGAGTAGTATTACATATTGAGACTGCAGAATTTATCCATAATGCTTCAGAATTAACTTCACTATTTATTCAATTACAAGATACAATCAGGAAAAAGAGTCATCCTTTATATATAACTCACATTCTATCCCATACTGGTCTGCCAGGCCCTCTAGTACAAGGCAATGATGAGATTGATAAATTATTGATAGGAAATGTGCTGGAGGCCTCAGAATTTTATAAAAAACATCATGTCAATAGTAAAGGTTTAAAAAAGGATTTTTCCATAACCTGGCAACAAGCCAAAGAAATAGTAAAGAAATGTCCTACTTGTTCCTTCTACAATCAAACACCATTACCAGCAGGATGTAACCCAAAGGGTACTCAAAGGAATGAAATCTGGCAGATGGACGTGTTTCACTTTGCAGAATTTGGACAACTGAAATATGTACACCACACTATCGATACTTATTCAGGATTTCAGTGGGGAACTGCTTTGAGTTCTGAAAAATGCTGATTCTGTAATCACTCATTTGCTACAAGTTATGGCCATCATGGGTATACCTGCACAAATCAAAACTGACAATGCTCCATCATATGTCTCTGTTAAAATGAAACAGTTTTTTGCTTATTACAATATAAAGCATATTACAGGCATACCACATAATCCTACAGGTCAAGCAGTTATAGAAAGATCAAACAGAACTCTAAAGGATATGCTAATTAAACAGAAAGGGGTAACAAAAACCCCCAGAAATAGACTGCATAATGCTCTATTAACTTTGAATTTTCTTAATGCCAATGAGAAAGGAACATCAGCTGCAGAGAGACATTGGATAATAGAAAAAACTACAGAATTAAATCAGCCTATATACTTTAAGGATGTGCTGACCTCAGAATGGAAACCAGGGTATGTGTTACATTGGGGACGAGGTTTTGCTTTTGTTTCTACAGGAGAAGATAAGCTGTGGGTACCATCAAAACTCATAAAGGTTCGATTTGAACAAGAGAAACCTCTTAATTAGAGGAGGTGATAGTTCATCAACCAACATGAACATCCAATTTAAACTAACTTATACCAGTAACACATGTCTTCTCATTTAATCAGATAATAACTTGCCAAAAAGGAACATCCCCAAAATTAGTCTTGGGGAAAGGTTTTTGTTTTTGTCTTTCAGGAGAATGAAGGTTAAGGAATTTGAAGAACACTAGACAAATGAGACAACTGAAGAAAAGGGACAAATCGTCTATCCTAAGAAACAGAGTGAAACAGCGTATGGGTATATATTATCTAAAAAATTTTATGTCTTCCTAAATGTTTGTTTCTGCTTTTCTCTAAAGATTTAACACTATTGGTCTTCTTGTAGTCCCAGTTCAATTAAAATTTAAAGCTGACTTTGGAGTTGGAGAATGGCTCTCTCCTTCTTTAAACTCAAGCATGTTGTTAAAAGGAAAATGCAAACTCCCTGTATCATGCCAGAATTAAAGAGCCATCTTCTGCTATGGGACAGGAGAAAAGTCAAATTAATTAACGGACTAATCTATTATTAATCTCAACTCTTTGATTCTATTCTGATTCTTTAAACTTTTCTTAAAGTATGAATTTTATATCAAAATTTACAAGATTAATATATATATATATATATATATACATTTTAAACTTTGTTAAGATATTAATGGTCATATAGAGTACTAACTAATTCTAGAAAAAAGGCTTCAATTAGCTGCATATATATGTCTTTGTGTTTGAGTCTTTTATCAGTTTTCTGCAGGAATTCATGGCCAGGCTTATCATCCACTGAACTCTGCAGGAAGAAGATGGGGCCCCACAACAACAACAATTCCACGTGAACAATAATAATATCACTAAGCTGACAAACATCATCTACAGATCAGCTTTGAACTACAAGGTGCTCAGAGCAATTTTGAGATGACTAGCTTAGATGATGCAGTCTCAAAGACTACTTCAATAAGGACTGAGATAAACCCTGACCTTTGGCATTATACACAGACTGGATAATGAAGGATATAGTTACCTTTCCTAGAATTTGACAATTAACCTAAAATTTTTATTTCAGGATAAAGATAACTTCGCCCCTCCAGCAGGAAGTAGTAAGAGAAGCTACACTCAAATTCCCAAATTATATGTAATTTTACTTTGTTAAGGTTAAAACCTTCCTTTTTGAAAAAAAAAAGGGGGAAATGCTGTGGGATGATCTGTATGTCAAGTGTGTTGCTGATTGGTCAATAAATAAATCACTGATTGGCCAGTGGCCAGGCAGGAAGTATAGGCGGGACAAGGAGGAGAATAAAGCTGGGAAGTGGAAGGCTGAGTCAGAGAGACACTGCCAGCTGCCATGATGAGAAACAGTATGTGAAGATGCCGGTAAGCCACGAGCCACGTGGCAAGGTATAGATTAATGGAAATGGATTAATTTAAGCTGTAAGAACAGTTAGCAAGAAGCCTGCCACGGCCATACAGTTTGTAAGCAATATAAGTCTCTGTGTTTACTTGGTTGGGTCTGAGAGGCTGTGGGACTGGCGGGTGTCAGAGATTTGTCCTGACTGTGGGCCAGGCAGGAAAACTCTAGCTACAGTGCTCCTAATCATCCTAATGCAAAGATCCCCTGAAGCAATGCAAACTGTTAGCATTGTATCCTTGCTTCTGACCAAAAACCCAGAGGCGACTGGCCAGCATCTCTGAGTTGGGATGCATTTCGGGGATATTAGGGTTCCTGCAGTTGCAAACTTCCTGGAGCACAGAGCTGAGGCAGGAAGGTGCAGGACCCAGGGGAAGATTGCCAATGAACAAAGCTAAAGCTAGTGGGAACGGTACAGTTGTCTGCTTTCCTACAAGTCCCAGGTTGATAGGTCCACAGCTGAAAAAAAGAAATCTGAGAAAAAAGCTTTTCTATCAAAGTAAGGACCTTTCTGGGAAAACAGTAAAGCTGAACTGCGTCTGAAGCAGTTGTGCTGCTGAGTCAGAACACTGGGGAAAGAGCCCAGCCAGGGCAGAACAGAACTATCCAGGAGTAAAGCTTTCTTTTCTGTCAGAGAAAGCACCTCTTTGAGAAAAGCTTTATTTTAACTGACTCCTGTGAGATGAGGGGGAGTGTAGCCCTAAGGGGTGATTGCCTCTGGCATAAGCTCTGTCCTTGAGCACCCAGACAAGCAAATGCAACCCACTGGGGGACTGGGCCAGGTGAAGGCCTGATGAGGCAAAACACCTGTCCTAATGGGAGTTTAGAAATGGCAAAAATCTCCCTGAAAGGACCAAGCAGATGCCATAACAGGCTGCTCAGTCTTCTCTCAGAGATCAGGCCTCAATTTCAGTTTCCTGAGACTTGAGCAAGCAGTTTCTGGGAGGGCCATGAACAAAAGACAGTCCTTGCAGTAGCTCCCTTTCTGCACGTACTCTGACTGCTCAAAGTTTAGACAGATGTTTACTTTCTGGGGCCCCTCACCAACTTAGAGTTATGTGCAGTACGTGCTTGGCCAGCCAGCCCCCATGGTGGCTCAAGGACAAAGCCTGGGACTTGTGCTGGACTGCCCCCAAAGTAATAAATTGTAACCACCAACCAGTAAATTCAAAGGTTACATACCCTCACCCAATTAAAAGAGAACAGGGATAAAAATAAACCAATCCAAGTTGCACCCGTGCAAAACTCCCCCAACCTCCCTGAAGGGCTTGTGGATTTTGCCTTTAAAAAGCTAGCCACACAAAGAAAAAGCAAGTTCCTTCTGGCCTCACAACTACAAGTGAGTGCTTTGGATCCAGCTTCCCTGCCCGTGGCTTGTAAACAAACAGAAATAAACCATGCTGTTGCATTCTGAACCTAAGGTCTGTGGTGAAGTCTTTGGAATCCCAATCTGGGCATAACAATAATGATGAAACTAAGGGATTCTTTAAGTTTGTAGTCGTCTTAAGAGTTTTTGGTTTAGAAAGGGCTTGAGGCAGCTAAGACTGCTGTAGTCACCCTGGACCTAATTCAAAAGAGAAATGCCATCTTTATCATCCTCTACTCCCATACTCGAGGTGTAACAGCTATGGAGATTGCTGTAAGCCACTAATAGTTATTTTTTTTTAATATATTAAGAAAGGGGGACCTGTGGGAGCCCATTCTTGGGTTCCTCATGGCTTTACCCAGCAGGTCTGCATAGAGGATGATTAGGACCATGGGTCTGAGTGCAGGTGTCTGAGATGGTCTGCACTTGGCTGTGCTGGGGGAGGAGGTCTTTTGCTCCACCCCTTGGTGTCTCTAGAAAAACCCTGGGGCAGAGACAGTCGGGGCCCCATTGGAATAGGTTCCAGGCCCTCTCAAGGCTATCCTTTATTTTCTATCTGTTTATCTCCGTGATATTCTCCGCAATCAATCCTTCTATCTAATATTTCCTGCTGCTCGCACTCAAGAAAACTCTGGGGAACTGTGGGAGTGGTTGAGTAAATGCCCCACAGTTTTGTATATCTCTTGACTTCTATCAAAACCTGTTAGGACTCCAAGAATGGATTGGTTACCTTATATCTTCATCACTGTTCCAAATTAGTCAAACTGAATAAATATCATGTTTTCATTAACAATTTTCTCTCCCCCTTTTCTATTGATTTCTTTCTTTTTTAAAAAGAATAACCTTACTATGAATCTGTTGCTAGCCTGGAACTCTCTATAGACTAGGCTGTCCTAGGACATCAGAGAGATCTGCCTATCATGCCTCCAGAGGTCTTACACTATAGGTAGCCAGATCATAACTGTATAACTCAGTTCTTTTAATTGACTTACTGAGGATGTGTGGGTGATTCTGGCTGGTTAGGGTAGCAAGGACATAGACTCTTGTCTAACTCCAGTAACAGAAGAAGGCTCCCATCAAATGCAGGCCTACTGCATTAAAGTCCACTGTCTTCCAACTATGAACAATATTGTTTTTCATTATCATTGAGTCTGTTATAACTCATCAAAGGACCTGAGCATAGTTCTGTCCTTATTTTACAGTTGTTGAAACCCAGGCTCACCTAGATAAGTAGTTTTTGAATATAGTTAAGTATAACTGCTTATCTTACTCATTCTGTCTTTCTAATGCTTCACTAATAAAATTGAAGCCAACTAAGCCAGACATGGTGGCACAGGTCTGTAACCATGATACTTAGAATCTGTAGGCAGCAATTTCAGGATTTCAAAGTCATCCAAGATGAGAATGGCCAATGGGATATGTTGGGGTGACTATGGAAACCAAGGGAGACTGTGATTGGCTCAGGAAGATGCCCATAGTCTTCCCTGCAGCTCCAGAATTTCAGAACCATAGCAATTATTACCTGAGGTATTTACCACCTCAAGTTTTCTGTTCTTGATAATATTTCCTGTCCAAGGCAACTTTGGGGTCATACTCCTTTTGCTCATTAAAGAGTAGAATTCTCCTACACATAAGAAAACCAGCCTCAAGCAGGAATGAACTTCCTAGTTGCATATCCAATGCAATATTGCCAGCTCTGAAACCATATACACACCCCCAACAGAAATGGACTCAGCAGTTTTTATTCATATATTTGTGCATATATATTCACATATACTTAACAAGGAAGAAATGGAAGGGAAGAATTTGAGAAGGGATTGAGAGAGGACAAGGATGGCAGAAAGTGATGTAATATGTTTTAATTAAAATGTATCAAAATAAATTTTAAATGAAAATATGGCTAGAGAGATAGCTTAGCAGTCAAGAACACTGGGTGTGGTTACAGAGGACACAGGTTCCATTCCCAGAACCCACCTGGTAGCTAGCTCCTGTAACTCCAGTCCCAAGGGATCTGATGGCCTCTTCTGTCTTCTGCAGATACTGTGAACACATGCTTGAAGGCAAACACTCATATACATAAAACAAAAATAAAGCTTAAAAATAGAATTCTCTATCATGATGTCACAGCTCTGAGATAGACAGCTGGCAGGGCTAGTTAAAATGAACTTCTGATCCTTCATGGAACCAACTGTCTGCTTTCTCTGAGGCAGCATGCTCAGAGGCAAAAGCAGCCTTATTCTGTCTAAGGTTTGAATATCTCAGCAGGACTATTCATCTAAGAACAGCATCCACAGTGACTTTTCCCAGATATTTTCTGTATTTGTGTTGTTAGCCTTTTGTATGTGTGAGAATTAAAGACAATGATACATCTCTTAAAAGTATTGATACACCTTTTAAATTAGAACCTAGTGATCTAAAAGATAGATTTTTCTCTGTAAATCTTCATCTGTCTAAGTGGCTATACTTGCAGTCTCCTGTCCCTATTTAAATTATTCAAAGTATATCCTCAAGCCTGATCCTAAAAGAAACTTAAGGATGACATCATATATGTAATATAAAATCGGTTCTATGTTGGCTCCTTTTAGCATTAGCCAGAGTTGAATGCATGCTGTTATTAAACAGATTTTTGTTTATTAATCTCTTAAATGTATAGAGTAATTTCTCCCTATAAAGGCATATTAATTCTAGAACAGTTGTACCTCCTTCTTTTTAGAAAATGTTTCTGGAACAAGCTCTCTTATGCTGACTCAGGTGGCCTTGATCCCAATCTATTGTTCCCCAGAGCAATGACCTTACTGTCCTCTTGATTAAAAGCAACTAAACTCTTTTTTTTTTTCAAGACAGGGTTTTTCTGTGTAGCTTTTGGAGCCTGTCCTGGAGCTCACTTTGTAGACCAGGCTGGCCTTGAACTCACAGAGATTCACCTGCTTCTGCCTTCCAAGTGCTGGGATTAAAGGTGTGCACCACCACCACCTGGCTAAACCAAATAAATTCTTAAATTAAAGGTCTGTACCATGACTGAGTTTTAAAATTACTCATTAGAGTCGTAGTCAACTATCCATTGTAGTCACAGGATTAAGATTTGTTTGTGAAGCATGGCTTCTGCCTTCAGACCGGAATAGGAGGAATCGTTTATTGTGTACA
Source organism: Peromyscus eremicus (assembly GCF_949786415.1). Classification (NCBI taxonomy): domain Eukaryota; kingdom Metazoa; phylum Chordata; class Mammalia; order Rodentia; family Cricetidae; genus Peromyscus; species Peromyscus eremicus. The sequence continues at coordinate 193,951,205 of NC_081416.1, forward strand.
CTACAGGAGGAAACAGGGTAGGTAATCAGCTGCTGGACTCACCATTGTGAAAAAGGACCTGATTGTAACAGGGTTAGTGATTTTGTAATTTACCAACATATATTAATTCATGTCACGTAAATGAAGGCTGCCAAATTGATTGGTGTACAATTTGGGAAGGTTAGCTTGAGCCAATGAATACTGAATTTCCAAATTGGGGCACTCCTTTGCAGATGTGTTCTGTGTTGGTTGGCACAGTTAATTAAGCTCAGAGGGTTGAGACACAGGCCATTGGCTGTAGATGTGTGTGTCGGGTTACAGATCTCAGCAGCTAAAATTACACATAGGGGCAAGGTTGAACAGTATCTTATTAATGCCATTCTCTCTACCAGAGGATGGCCTGCTGTTTTTCAAGGTCAGGATAGTTATATGATTTTTCAATTATATTTATCTTTTTAAAAAGTCTATTTTGATATTACTTTTTAAATTTCATTTTGTTTTAATGCATTACTGCTCTTATCTCTATTTGTGTCTGTTCTCCAATGATTCTAGGTCATTAATAGATTCTCTCCTTTTTTTCTCAAATGCTGTTGGTTATCTATTTCTGTTTAGAGCAATGTCTCCTATAGCCCAGGCTTGCCTCATGCTATGTAATTGAGAATTTCTTTAAACACCCATTCCCGCCTCTGTTGCCCAGTTCTGGGAAGACAGTCTTGCAACTCCTTACAGGCTGGCCCTTGACTGATCAGTGAGAAGGAAAAATAGACCAGTTTATGAATGTTCTCCAATATCTCTGGCTTTTATTGGGAATATACAAATGAAGAGGGACCTGTGCAATACTTCAGTTTACTGACCAACTTTAATCCGGTATAGTCATAGCACAGAAGGGAATGGGGAAGAAAGAGGGTGAAAGCTTTCCTTCTGTGATAGTAGTTGACAGTAGCAATGAGTACTGAAGTAATCAATCTTAGATGAGCAATAAGTATCCTGACTGGCCACAGACCAGAAAATCAAGAATCTGGAAAAAGAAACTTTCTTGAAGCCAAATTACTGTAGTTGCTTCTAGTTCAATCATAATAGAATATATGGGCAAATTATATGGTTCTGCCTAACAGGACTGTTATTTACCAGGTTTAAGATGTACAGCTTGAGAGAAAATGTGTGAATAATCTTTGGTGCACTCTCATACAAATCCCTATTCTCTGGAGCACATGGTCATAAAAACCTGTTTCAACTTTTACAAATAATTTTTTGGGATTATGATTATTTCATTTCTGCAATCTCTTTCCTGCCTCCAAGTCCAAGTATGTCAGTCATTCCAGGCTGGGCCTTGACTGGTCAGTGAAAAGGATAAAGAGATGGGAATGAGTGTCCTAATGCAGCCCATGTTTTTATTGGGGAGTTTCAATGCAGAGTTGCTTGTATAAGAATGGAAATTCATTGTCCACACATTATAAGCTGTTATGGTCACAGTATAGAAAGGTAGGGGAGGGAAGGTACCTTAAAATTTTCCAGTTTTGTCTGCAGTTGGGATTACCAATGGGCAATCAGTTAATCAATTACAGGTGATCTATAATTGTCCTAAGTGGCCATTTTTTGGGATCTCCAGACCAGGTTCCTTGGCCAGGAGATTTACCTGTCCCCATTCAAGCCTTAGATTTACACCCAGGACAGAGATTCTGTTTTCTTGACCAAGGGCCCTTTTAACAGGTCTTCATTACTACTTTTTGTGGTGGTATTGTGTTACCCAAAATATTGTGCACCCTAATAAACTTATCTGGGGTCAAAGAACACAACAGCCACTAGATACAGAGGCTAGAAAATGGTGGCACTCACACCTTTAATCCTAGCATTCCAGAGGCAGAAATTCCTCTGGATCTTTGTGAGTTCAAGGCCACATTGGAAACAGCCAGGCATGGTGACACACACCTTTAATCCCAAGAAGTGAGCCTTTAATCCCAGGGAGTGATGGCAGAAAGCAGAAAGATATATAAGGTGTGAAGACCAGAAACTAGAAGCTTTTGGCTGGTTAAGCATTCAGGCTTTTGAGCAGCAGTTCAGCTGAGATCCATTTGGATGAGGACACAGAAGCTTCCAGTCTGATGAATCAGGATCAGTTGAGGAATTGGAGTGGTGAGGAAGCTGTGGCTTGTTCTGCTTCTCTGATCTTCCAGCATTCATCCCAATAACTGGCCTCAGGTTTGATTTTATTAATAAGAACTTTTAAGATTCTGCTACAACTTTTAACTTTCCTCCTTTCTAAGGCCCCTAGAATCACTTAGCATCAGAGATCAGAACTTCCAAAATACTTTGTGTATCTTTGGCAAGGATGAAACTGCTCAGAGTCCAAGTGACACTTCTGGCTGTTAGTCAAGAAAGCAACTGGTTACTTTTCTTTGGGGTTTCTTTTTACCCTAAATTGTCCAGTTGATTTCTACCTCCAGTTTTTATTCCACCTCCCTCTGAAGGGGTAATCCTAACTGCCATTATGGGATTGGGTCAGTGACTGAACTGGTTTCTTCCAGCTGAATTTGTGTTATCAGGTGCAGTATTGGGATATCCTTCCAGAGGGCTCTCATCAAAACCAAACTCTCAAATTTAGACAGGAAAGGAATTCCTTTACTGGTGTCTGGGAAGGACTAAAATGTCCAAAGTCTGTAAGACATTCTTGATGGGCTACAGTAGTCCTCATCTATTAGATGTTTCCCTTTATACTCTACAGTTGGTCTCTAGAGTGATGAAACCACAACCAATTTTCACACTCTTTCATACCTGTTTCATCAGCCAAAAGTCAGCATGATGCTCTTCCCATGTGACTTCTAGATAGGGAGAGAAGAGGTATTTAGCATCATTTAATTTTGGGATTACAACAATCATGAAACTATCTTCCTTGACTGTGTGCCAGTGTTCAGGGAATCAAGGTCTGATGTCTCACATTTGGGCAACATTTTTTTTATTAAGAAGAAAATATCATTGAGATTGGTTGTCTAAATAACATCTCATGCAGACTTACATCCAATGTCTGTGGAGTGCAATCCCTTGAGTTGTTACCAATTCTCTTAGTCTTTGGTTAAACTTTCTTCCTAGTGCTGAAGACCATACTGGTGGCCAAAATTAATCTTTCTTTCTATATTGTCAAGGCCAGTTGAACAATTAGTCCTCAGGGGTCACTTGCAAACACAAAGGAACCTCAGACTATCTTCTAGTCTTTCATTTACCAGTTGTCCATCAATGTGAGGATAAATCACAGGCTTTCTTTTATGTACTGTGGCTTCCTTTGAAGCCTTGAGGAAATCCTTCCCACATTGACCCTCTTTGTGTAGACTTAATAATGTTTCCAATTCATTGAGTGGGGTCTCCATGGACTCCATGAACAAGATAACTAATGATCAATGGCTTTAGTTTCCATGGACCCTATTGACCTTGTACGGAAAGGGGAGAAATATTCTCCCTTTTTGTCCATCTAACCACTGTAGCACGAATCATAAAAGGTCTTATTAATAAAAACAAACCCGGTGTCAGTTATTGGGGTGAATGCTGGAAGATCAGAGAAGCAGAACAAGCCACAGCCACCTCACCTTGCCAATTCCTCAGCTGATTCTGTTTCCTCAGACTGGAAACCTCTGAGTACTCATCCAGAATGAATCTCAGCTGAGCTGCTGCTAAAAGCCTAAAAGCTTAACCAAATCTAGTTCCTGGTCCTCACACCTTATATACCTTTCTGCTTTCTGCCACCACTTCCTGGGATTAAAGGTATGTGTCACCATGCCTGGCTATTTCCAGTGTGGCTTTGAACTCACAGAAATCCAGATGGATCTCTGCCTTTGGAATGCTAGGATTAAAGGTGTGTGTGTGTACCACCATTTTCTGGCCTCTATATCTGTCTAGTGGCTGTTCTGTTCTTTGACCCCAGATAAGTTTATTAGGGTGCACAATATTTTGGGGAATACAATATCACCACATTTCCTCTTTTTTGTATAAAATTTTAAAAAGCTTATAACTAATACAATAAATACTATATCCAATAAGTATATACAATATATACAGCCAAGAATTATTTTAACAATCTCTAGTCAATTAATATTTGACAGATTCAGACAAAATAATCCATTATAATATATTAACAATGTCCAGTCCATTAACAGTCGACAAATTCAGATAAAAATTTTCATTACTTATCCTATTTAATACAAGTAGTTCCTTTTTAAAAAGTAGATTCAATAATCTCCCTTTTTATCTTATCATATCCATATTCTCTTTTTTTAGTAGATCCAAAAATGTAGACAAATTTCTAAACAGTCTTATTAAATAAGAAACACAGAACCAAATACAGAGGTAATAGCTGAAGAGATCAGAGCAATAGCCATGACTAGCCTTAGCTTACCACCAGCAGTAGCTTCCATAGAGAGAGCTTCTTCCCATCTAAGCTGTGTTTTTATTGCTTTCTTGTTCTGTCTTCTCATTGGCTCTAAGCCCAGCCACATGACTTCCTCATCACTGCCTGTCTATACAGACCTCCAGGTCTCTATGATACTGGGATTAAAGGTACACCACGCTTGGCTGTGTCCTTGACCACACAGAGACTCTGCCTGCCATGTGATTGGATTAAGGGCATGTGCTACACACCACCTGACTTCTGTTTATGGCTTGATATGTGACCTCTGATCTCCAGGTAAACTTTATTTATTAACATACAAATAAAATCACATTTCAGTACAAATAAAATATCACCACAAACCACATTAGAATAACCTCCAAGAATGATTAGTAAACACCCAGAAGATAAGTACTACACCAGTTTGGTACTTTTAATTACTCTATAATATTTCAATAGCCAGATATAACTCAATAAAACTTGTTTGACATACATTTTAGCCAGTCCTTGAAGTAGATGATATCTGATCTTGCCCACTTTAGTAAATATATGATCTCTAAATCTCATCTTTTATATACCTTAAACAGCTTACTCAGACCTTTGTAACTTGCAAAACCTTTCCAATCTTCCTTATTTTGGAGCTATCCAGCTATCATCACATCATCCTCATATAACTAAGTCCTTCTTTACTAAGGTCATTTCCACATTTATATTCTTCTAACATGTTCTTTTATGTATTGCTTCCTTTTCTAATACCATGAGACATTGGAATATTAACAAATATGTTTATAATCTTTTGTGTGAATTTTCTCCCTGGTGGAAGGGGAAGAAGCATTGTTTGTCCTATCCTCCATAAGTACCAATGGTGATACGAAGTACAATTTCACCAAAGTCCATCTTGGTGAACTAATAATTTTATTGAGCTTACTTACTGAACATGGTTGAAAAGATACTTATAAAGGTTTTGATACTGTTGTGATTTGAATCAGAATGGCCCCAAAGTCCCATGGGAAGCGGCACTAAAGGAGGTGGGGCCTTGTTGTAGTTGTGGCCTTGTTGGAGGAAGTATGTCACAGTCACTTTCTGCTGCCTGCTGATCTGGATGTAGAACTCTCAGCTCTTTCTCCAGCACCATGTCTGCATGCATGGCACCATGCTATCTGCCATGATGATAATGGACTAAACCCTCTGAAACTGTAAGCCAGCCCCAGTGAAATGTTTTCCTTTAAAAGTGTTGCTGTAGTCATGGTGTCTCTTCACAGCAATAAAAAAAAAAAAAGATACCCAAAAGCAGTCACATATTTTACTAGTCCTAAATGGTCTTATAATAAAAACCCAGAGCCGAAAGATCAGAGAGACAAAGGAACAAGCCACAGCCACTTCTTGTAGCAGGAATCTTAAAGAGTCTTATTAATAAAATCAAACCTGGAGCCAGGTATTGAGGTGAATGCTGGAAGATCAGAGAAGCAGAATAAGCCACAGCTACCTCACCTTGCCAGTTCCTCAGCTGATCCTGTTTCCTCAGACTGGAAGCCTCTGAGTCCTCATCCAGAATGAATCTCAGCTGAACTGCTGCAAGAAGCCTGAAAGCTTAAGCAGCCAAATGCTTAACCAGCCAAATGCTTCTAGTTTCTGGTCTTCACGCTTTATATACCTTTTTGCTTTCTACCATCACTCCCTGGGATTAAAGGCTCACTTTCTGGGATTAAAGGCGTGAGTCACCATGCTTGACTGTATCCTTGAACACACAGAGATCCAGGTAGCTTTCTGTCTCTGCAATGCTAGGATTAAAGGCGTGTGCTACCACTGCCTAACCTCTATGTTTAATATTGTGGCTGTCCTGTTCTCTGACCCCAGATAAGCTTATTAGGGTGCACAATATTTTGGGGAACACAATACCACCACAACTTCTCACCTCGCCGACTCCACAAATCTCAGTCAAAAGGCCTGACCTCTGTCTCTTCCTGCCTTATATTTCTTTTTTTTGTTTGTTTGTTTTTTTTTTGTTTTTGTTTTTTTTGTGGTTTTTCGAGACAGGGTTTCTCTGTGTAGCTTTGCGCCTTTCCTGGAACTCGCTTTGGAGACCAGGCTGGCCTTGAACTCACAGAGATCCGCCTAGCTCTGCCTCCTGAGTGCTGGGATTAAAGGCGTGCGCCACCACCGCCCGGCTCCTGCCTTATATTTCTTTGCCTGTCCTGCCACATCACTTCCCGTCTCAACCTTCTTAGTGCTGCGTTAAAGGCATGTGACTCCTCCCAAGTACTGAGATTAAAGGTGTGTGATCCCAAGTGCTGGAATTAAAGATGTGTGCCACTACTGTCTGGGTGTTTCTCTTTTAAACTGGATTAATTTTGTGTAGTCCAGGGTGGCTTTGAACTCACAGAGATCCAGACAGATCTCTGCTTCCCAAGTGCTAGGATTAAAGGTGTGTGCCACCACTGCCTGACCTCTGTGGCTAACTCTGTGGCTAGCTCTGTTCTTTGATCTTCAGGCAAATTTTATTAGAGTACAACAAAATATCACCACAGCCACACAGGAATGTCTGCACCCAGTATGTACAGTGGTTCTTCCATAACTGCAAATGTGGAGCTCACCTTCTCTCTACTCTTCCACTGCCCATATACACTCCATTACATTACATTTCTTAGTGGATATAGAAAGTAAGCCTGATAGCACTCGATAAATTCTCATTTTTAAATTTGGCTTTCTCATAGGTGCATACACACAATCTACCTCCTCCCAAGTCTTTCCCAGGTTGTGTACTCTAACTTCTCCCTAAAACCACAAGGTCACATGTCATTAGGGATGAATTGCACACAGTTGCCTAGAAAACAGGCTATATACTCAGAAGGAGGTGCTACCTCATTCCATGGTGGAACATCAACAGTTAACAAAATCTGATGGGGTCATCCTTTGTAAGCAGGCCCAGCTGATCATAGGAAAGTATCAATTGTTTGTCTTAAGATAGTGCTGAGCAACAACAATTAAATAAAAGAATGCTGATTAAAAACTGTGTATAAGATAATGTAATAAATTAATATTTCCTAGGCACAATCTGTTAAAGTAAACCTTAGAGAAAATACAAGACAGTATTCATATAATACATGGCATCAATATTATAACCATGCTTTTGGATTTTAATGTGAGTATGTAGTTGATACCAAGAAACAGCAAATACATAACAAAACATCATGGAATTGATATTTGCAGCATCCAGTAAAACATAACTAAGAAATCCCTCTTAAAATTATGATGCCCCAGCTTACTACAGAGAGATCTTTACACAGAGGATGCTCTCCATGGATGAGCATCCCATTTGCTATTTTTACTACAGATGTGACCAATAACAGTACACATAAAAGGTGAATAAACATTTACATTCTCGCATCCAAATCTCTAACAGTCCTGGTTAACATACTATTTATCTTTAGGGTATTTTAGAGGCAGCCTTCCCTTAGCTGAATTCTTCTTTGTGTGAATTACTATTTCCTAAGCACTGGTAAATCCTTTATATCATCAATTCTTCTCTTCTACATTGCAGCTTAGTAGTGGAGTGGGACCCAGTACATGAGATGCCATTTATAACCTCCACAAACTAAATCCAAATGGATCTTACGCCTAAATGTCAAGTGCAAAATGCAGAACTTCTAAAAGATACTTGAAACTAGGCCTCTCCACGTTTGCTAGCCTGCCTAGGCTTTGGGAGGTTTCTCTAAGACCCTGATGTAATAGAGCAAAATCAGAGCTCCATCTCTAATACCAGGAATATGCTTGGGAGAGCTGGTAATAATCTGGGGCCAGGGCTTTTTGGAAGGGTTTCTTCAGATCCTAAGAACCCAATACTTTCCACACAAGGGCCTGTGGTTATCATTCCCAACACCACTGTGGACTTTGTTTATAATGTTCTTGAGTAACTCCTTGTTCCTCTTTTGCAACATTGTCTGATTAGCCTCCTTCTGGATTTGTACACTTTACTTTAAAACTTAACACATTGATTTACATTAACAAGAGGCTTGCTATTGAATTTGGGACAAATCTCCAGCCAATCTGGGAACCACTGTGCTTTGTTCCTTCTCCTCACCTGGTCCTGTCACTCAGACCTCACTACCCAATCAGAGCCTCTGGCAGACCGGCCCCAGTCAGATGGGTGGGTTCTTCCGGAAGCCAGGCTTCCAGCTCCACTCTTCTCCTGAGGAAGTCAGAAGTTGTCGCGTGTGCTGTGCCTTGGGCTCCATTGTGGAGAGAGCGAGTCAGCTCAGTAGCAGCACCATGGTGAGTGAGGGGTTGCTCTCCACAGATGGAGAGGAGCAGTGGGCCAAGATGAGTGAGGGGCCACTGTCCCCAGGTGGGGAGGAGTGGCCAGCCATGGTGAGTGAGGTGCTGCTGTCCCTAGACTAGGTGGAGCTGGTTTGATGCGTCCTCCCCTGGCTGGGTGGGAGCCAGCTTCCAGACACAGAGTTCAGCATGTTCTCGCCTGGGCCAGCGCAGTCTTTTGTGATCCTTGCCAGTCTCTGGGCTGGGCTGGCAGCCTCTGAATAACTTCACACACATGGCTATATCTTATCTTAGATCTATCTTAGAGCTGTCCTTGTTGTTAACATCAGCGTGAAATTCTGGTTCCTGTAGTGCTTATATTGTCATGTGCGAAGAAGCATCACCAGATTTGCTAAACTCAGAAAGTAATGGTCTCTATAGTATTTTCCAGAAGTTCTACATTTTTATTATTAACAGTTAGGCTTAGAATTCATCTGGAATTAATGCTGTGGTGCTTGTAAATGGCATCTCCTGTGTAGAGAAGCATTCCACTGCTAAATTGTGTGGTGGTATTGTGTTCCCCAAAGTATTGTGTACCCTAATAAACTTATCTGGGGTCAGAGACAGAAAAGCCACTAGATACTTAGGATAGGCAGTGGTAGCACACGCCTTTAATCCTAGAATTCCAGAGGCAGAAATCCATGTGTTCAAGGATACAACCAAGCATGGTGACTCACGCCTTTAATCTCAGAAAGCAAGCATTTAATCCCAGGGAGTAATGGCAGAAAGGAAAGATATATAAGGCGTGAGGACCAGAAACTAGAAGCATTTGGCTGGTTAAACTTTTAGGTTTTGAGCAGCACAGTTCAGCTGAGAGCCATTTGGATACAGAGGCTTCCAGTCTGAAGAAACAAGATCAGCTGAGAAGTTGGCCAGGTGAGGTTAGCTGTGGCTTGTTCTGTCTCTCTGATCTTCCAGTGTTCACCTCAATACTTGGCTCCAGGTTTGTTTTATTAATAAAGACTCTTTAAGATTCATGCTACAAAATTGTGATGTGGAAGAGTAGATTTACCAGTTCTTAGAAGACATTAAGTCACACAAAATAGAATTTAGGTAAGGGAGGGCTGCATACCAAATACTCCAAAGATAAGTAGTTTGCTAACCATGCCTGTTAGGAATTAGTGTGATAGGATGTAAATGTTTGTTCACCAGGATTAATCAGCTGTTAAGGTATAGTCTGATAAGAAGTGAGACAACCCTGATTTACAACCAGCAAAAAGGCCCACCTCCCCATCAAAAGTCTCTAACATGCTGCTCAAGGGACCATTACAGGGTCACAACCAACATTAGGTTCTGGTATGCCATGAAGGTATAATAATTCTACAACAGCTGCATCTCCAGCCTTTTTGAAAAGCAGTTTTGAGTCAAAGTCCCCCATAATGATTGAATGTGGTGATATTTTCAACAAATAAAATTTGCCTGAAGATCAGAGGACAGAGCTAGTCACAGAGTTAGCCACAGAGGTCAGTCAGTGGTGGCTCACACCTTTAATCCTAGTACTCAGGAGGCAGAGGCAAAGATTTGTGTGGATTTCTGAGTTCAAAGCCACACTGGGCTACATGAGATTGATCCAGTCTAGGAAAGAAACAGCCAGGCAGTGGTGGCTCACATCTTTAACCCCAGTACTTGGGAGTCACATGCTTTTAATCCCAGCACTTGAGATCTCATGCCTTTGCTACCAGTATTTGGGAAGCACACACGCCATTAATCCCAGCATTAGGAAAGTTGAGACAAAAAGTGATATGGCTAGGTGGAAAAAGGCATATAAGGCAGAGACAGGGACTGGAGGCCTTTCAGCTGAGGACTCAGGAGCATTCAGTCTGAGGATTCCTGGAGACAGGGTTGGCTGAGGAGTTGGCAAGGTGAGAAGTGGCTGTGGCTTGTTTCCTCTGATCTTTCAGCATTTACCCCAATATCTGGCTCTGGGTTTTTATTATAAGACCATTTAGGATTAGTGCAACAATTGATGTGGACTTGAACCCTGTCTGTAGCCCCACAGGGCATTGCTCTTGCTATCCTCCTGACTAACCACCCTAAATTCTTGCATTACAGGCCTGAAACACTAGAGTTCTAAAATTACCAGTTTGAGTCATATAGTGGGCATCCATTGTAGTAACAGAAAAGGGATTTGTGTGTGTAGCATGGCTTCTCCCTTCCTCCCAGAGAGGAGGAACAGTGTACTCTGTACACTGTAGGGGGAAACTGTAGCACGAATTGTTAGAAGGTCTTATTAACAAAAATCAAACCTGAAGCCAGGGATTGGGGTAAATGCCAGAAGATCAGAGAAGCTGAACAAGCCACAGCCACCTCACCTTGCCAATTCCTCCGCTGATCCTGTTTCTTCAGACTGGAAGCCTCTGAGTCCTCATCCAAATGGATCTCAGCTGAACTGCTGCTCAAAAGCCTAAAAGCTTAACCAGGCTCTAGTTCCTCATCCTCATGCCTTAAATACCTTTCTGCTTTCTGCCATCACTTCCTGGGATTAAAGGCTCACTTCCTGGGATTAAAGGTGTGAGTAACCATGCCTGGCTGTTTCCAATGTGGCCTTGAACTCACAGAGATCCAGACAGATTTCTGCCTCTGGAATGCTAGGATTAAAGGTGTGAGTGCCACCATTTTCTGGCCTCTATATATAGTGGCTATTCTGTTCTCTGACCCCAGATAAGTTTATTATGGTGCACAATATTTTGGAGAACACAGTATCACCACAGGAAACAGGCTAGACAGTAGCTAGCTCAGAGAGTGAATTTGGAGGCAGTGAACTGCAGGAGTCTCCTTTACAAAGAAGGACTGATGGGACATGGTGAGTGACTTTCTCTGTAATTTCCCTACATGTATTAATTCCTTCCAGGAGAATAAAGACAGAATTGGTGGGTGTACAGTTTAGGGAGTATAGCTTGAACTACTAACTGTTCACTTTCCATTTAGAG